>NC_143586.1:166412371-166712371 GCF_048544385.1 Mastigoproctus giganteus | reverse complement strand
CAAGTTGCAAAGAGAGGAAGTCAATCCAAGTGAGTAGTGGAGTTGGGAGAACGGTAGAGACAACAGATGAATTTGACACAATGAGGTAGAGAGATATTAAGCCAGAGAAGATCAAAGAGAGAGGAGATTCCAAATTGCCAAGTCTCTGACAGTGAATATCAAAACGGACATATGCACAAGTACCATCTTTGAGACGAAAGGAATCATACAGCGAATTATTTGGGCATCTGAGATGAGCAGTAGTTGAATCAACGGATAACTGAGATTCTGTCAGAAAAAGTACATGGGGTTTGGCAGACTGCAAGTGGAAATGGACATTGTTGAGATTAGAATTGTAACCACGTATATTTGTGAAATGAATTAGGAAGTGCTTGGGGGGTTTATATCTTTTCGCAGATAAGCTTGCTCTATTAGTTTGACAATTCATGGTGTATTCAATAGTAAGAAAAAGTGGGTGAGACATGCTGTATGAAGTAATGAAATTTTTGGATATGGCGTACACGTGGTAAGAACATACCCAGATCCTTGACATAACGTGGCCTCGACAATGCTCCCCGCATACACACTACTCGGATTCCCTCCAGTCACTATCTGGCAGAGTAGAGGTAGCAAGATTATACATTAGCTGATCCGGAAGCCTCCTAGGGAGTTACCAATACGTTCGGTCCAGTGTACTAACTAGTGGCCGGCCTGCAAACACCGTTTTATAGCTGTACCCTCGAAATGTAAGGAATATTGGATCTCGCCCTGACGTTCATCATAACCTCAAAACTCATCAATCATACTGCATGATGGAAGAGATAGGGAAGGGTTGACCGGAACTTAGCTCTAGAGACTAAACATGGGTTCCACCACTTCAAGTCTCCAATAAGCAAAGTGGTGGTATTTCACCGGTTGATGAGAGTTATCTACCATCTAGTGCTGCCTGGTAACATAGAGGGGCAGCGTTCCTCCATGTGGTGTGGGCGCCACACCCCGATCCCTGCTTACGTTGGTTCACACCTGGGTGGTCACCCATCATGTACTTGTGCATGGAGGTTATACGCAGCATTACTAACAGTCCCACCATCATGAAGGTGCAAGCAGAGGGTTTGGCTATCACAGATCATCCGGACTTCGCCGAAATTGGGTCCACTTGACTTGAGTGTCACCCGAATATCAGTTCCATCAGCGTTTTAGACTCCCATGTAGCAAGTACAGCTTGTCTGGCATATCTGAGAGAATGTCTGTGTCAACCTCAAGGACCATGTTAAAGTCCCATGTGGTGACATGAGACGTTAGCAATACTAGAATCCTTTCTACAGAAAAGCAGTAAAACAGAAGAAAATTTAAAGAAGCCTTCTTCATAAAAATGTTCAGAGCATCATCAATTAACAGAAAACAAGGAGTTGAATTCAACCCACAATATTTCCACCTTTTCAACAAGAAAATAGAAGAAGAAATGGGAAAAGAAAATAGTTCGTATATCCAGAAGAGCAGCCCACATACAACTCCCTCCAGGGTCCCGGAATCAGCCTGTACAACAACCACAAATGATCAGAGTATGAGAGCAAAGTTCACTCCAACAAGAACCACTGTATCCAGGATAGAAAAACTTGGCATCTTTCTGTTGGTTAATAGACTTAATCCCTCACCTATAAATTAATTTTTGGCAGCACCTCTTGCCAGTATGCACAACATGTTCTGGTAGCATCGGCAAGCAGGAGTCTTTCAGCAGGTAAGAATTTATGTGCCTCTGTACCCAGGTGGGTAGGAGCAGCAGTGTGTAGCACACACTTCTTGATTAGACCGGGGTTCGAGCCCGTGACCACCAAATACGGAGGATGTGGAAAGGTTAGGGAATGACCATCACATATCCCCGGAGCAATATGACCTTAGTTGCTAATGCTCCTAAAAACCAAATAACAAACAACATAATAGGTAAGAATTTAATCCTTATATATTTTATCCATATGTATTTATTTATTTTTAATATCTGTTTTCCATTGTAACCAAAACGGAAATTTAACCTTAAATACTTTAGACTTAAAATTCACAATTAATAATTATTGAAATATAATTAAAATTGTAACCCTTTCTATTTTTCTACTCCTAACAGCATGGACTGATGATGGTTATCAATAGGATGCTTGAAATGTCACCTTAAATGGATAGTGGTTTGGGCTATAAGCTTAATAAACTACATTATTAAATTCACGTGGTATAAGAGTGGTTATTAAATACACTAATTTAATCATCATGACTATTAAACACACTGCAACAAAGATGCGAGAGTGCAGGGCTAGTGACAAAGGTAACAAATGATAAAATAATTTTTTCTTGAGATCTTGGGGGGGGGGATCACTCAGACTAACTGTTTAAGACTTTGTAAAAACTTCCCAAATTTGAAAGTTTTGTGCATTTGGCCCCATGATTTTCGAAAAAATTTTCCTGGGGAGGATGCCAGATATTCCCTTTTCCTAGGGTGAGGGGGACTTCCTCATCATTCCAGAAGCTTAGAAGTTTATATTTTACAAAGGAAAAAAAAAAAAAGAAAAAAAAGCACTGCCTATATACAGGGTGATTGACTACCAGTCCGACAAACTTGTAGGAGGTGTAGGGGGCACAAACACGAATTGGAATCACATAGCATTGCAGGGTCCGAAATGCCTTTGTCATGCGGTAGAAGACATTGAACGGGAGGTCGCGTGAACAGCGATCCCGCTGGAAGTCAGTATTTGCGAACTGTTTCTGTTGAAGAAACCAAGTAGCAAAAGTCCTCCGGAGTGGATAATCCGCAGGCTCCAATGATTGGATGCGTTGCAGATGGTATGAACTCATTTGGTTTGTTGATAGTATCCTCCATACAGTGGATTGGGAAATACCCAATCGTTGGCCTAGCGCTCAAGTACTCGCACTCGGATTGCCTTCTGCAAGACGTAGGACATTCTCCTCATTGTCTGGTGTCCTCGTCGTTCGTTCTCAATTCATGGTACCTCTTGTGAAACAACCAGTCTCACGTAACCTTCTGTGCACACGTGCGAAAATCGTATGATGAGGAGCACGCCTGTGCGGGAAATGTTCCTGGTACAAGCGCAGAGCGGCGCGCCCGTTACAGTCCGCAGCTCCATACGCGAGGTGCACGTCGGCCAGTTCAACGTTTGAATACTCGTCCATCCTACTGCCTCGGGAACCAGTTCGCAAATGCTGACTTCCAGCGGGATCGCTGTTAGCATTAGCATTAGTAGAGGCATTTGATGCAAGAAAGCAAGCTTATGCAGCATCAGCCAAAAAAAAAAAAAAGTAACATAAATAAATAAAAATAACCACTTCCACTTCACCCCTCTGTTCGTTCAAAATACCTGTCCAGCTGAGCCTTAAACTTATTTAGGCTATCAACTTCCACGACAAGGGATGGAAGTCTGTTTCACCCACCAACCACCCGCTGGCTAAAGGCAAATTTCCGCACATCTATCCTACATCTGTCTTTCCTCAATTTGAATTTATGCCCTCTCAGGTGATTATTCTGAGCGAGAGGAAGAATCCCATCAGCATTGAGCATGCTCAAACCATTCAAGGCTTTGTACACCTCTATCAGATCACCCCGCTGGTGCCTAGTTTCCAGACACTGTAATTTGCAAAACTTAAGCCTTTCTTCGTAAGAGAACCCCTTTGTCCCATTCACCAATCTAGTTGCCCTTCTCTGTACTCGTTCCAGCAGCTCTACATCCTTCCTGAAATGAGGCCTCCAGGCCTGTATACAGTACTCTAGGTGTGGCCTGACCATTGCCTTATACAAGGGAATAATCACCTCCTTATCCCTGCTAGAAAAATTCCTATATATCATTGACAATACACCATGAGCTACTCTTGCAGCTCGTCTGCACTGCTCAGAGAACTTCATATCTGCCTGCACCACCACCCCCAGGTCCCTTTCATTCTCTACCACTGTCAGTGTAGTACCACAGAGTTGATACGTTGCTCTGGGGTTGCTGTTTCCCATATGTAGTACTTTACATTTGTCAATGTTAAACTTCATTTGCCACCTCGAAGCCCATCTGCTCAACCTTTCCAAATCCTGTTGCAGCAGCATAGTGTCAGTAGTGTCCTTGACAACCCTGCCAACCTTCGTATCGTCTGCAAACTTGGACATTAAGCCTGATATACCATCATCAATATGATTTATAAATACAGAAAACAATAAAGGCCCCAATACTGAACCCTGAGGGACTCCACTAATAACATTAGTCCACGATGACCTCCTGTTCACGCGACCTCCTGTTCAATGTCCTCTATCGCATGACAAAGGCATTTAGGACCCTGCAATGCTATGTGATTCCGATTCGTCTTTGTGCCCCCTACACTTCCTGCAACTTTGTCGCACTGGTACTGAATCACCCTGTATAACACGGTTTTGCTCTAACACGTTTGAGAAGTGTGGGAAATCTTGCATAACATGGTATTTTTGAACTTTTTGTGCTGGGAAAACCCTGATATTATGTTAGATGTAATTTTCAACATTTCTATTCCATTTTGTAAATCCCTGCTGTTGATTTGCTAGTTGTTATAGCCTTTGTGATTTTTTTTAAAGCACATTTCTGGAGGTCACTAGAATAAAACAATAAAAACAATTTGCACTTTCCGGTTTATCGGTCTTTTCTTTTAGTGTAATCAATTATAAACGGGTAGTAAACTCTATCTTATTGCATTTGCGATAGTACCGATAGCCAGAATTCTGTGGTGAAATGTGTTTCCCTTCCATCAAATATTCAATCATATATATAAAACATAAATATTTCAGAAAATCTTTACTTTACGATACACATAAGTGAGTTACTCCGCATCTCACTTATGTGTATCGTGTTCTTTGTTATTAATTGCTTATGTTTTTTACTGTTTTAAATTTTACAACCAAAAAAAAAAAAAAAAAAAAAAAAATCAGTGAACAGAAATATCAATTAGTTAGTATGTACATATTACAGTACATATTAATTAAGCTATGTACTAGACTTTGTATAAGTATAGTGCGAAGCATCAATAATACATCGCCAAATCAGAATGAACAGAATATTAGCAAAGCGGCATCGTTTTAAGTTATATTTCATATTATGAATACCTTCACAAATTGCCATGATATTTCACTACTTCGAATAAGTAACGCTTATTACTGGCTGGATACCACCACCACCCAGACGGCACTGTTTCAGGGCTATTTGACCTTTTTCTCTGGGTGGGTGGGTACCCAAGTGATGCAATGATGGCAAAACAGTTATGAAGTATAACTCCACAATATGAGAAATGCCTGATGGTGTATGATGTATTTAGACTATAAAGCATTTAGGGCATAAGCCTCAAGCTATGGAAAAGTCTAGACTATGTATAAGTATAGTGCGAAAGCATCAATAATACATAGCCAAATCTAAATGAACAGAATATTAGCAAAGCGACATCGTTTTAAGTTATATCTCGTATTGTGAATACCTTCACAACGAATCATGGCAACTCGTGAAGGTATTCACAATATGAGCTGTGTAGATATAGTGTATTGTTATGTCGAAACAGGAAGCGCCTTCTCCATACTTCTTCCACAGTGTAGAAAGAATGGAATTGTTCAGAATGTCAATGTACCATATGGCATCCATAAGTTCCAGGAATGATGATCAATATTTCAAGTCCAAACCACGAGAAACAGCCTCTTGACAATAGTCACTCCACCAAACTTCTGAGTCAGGATAACACTCTAAATAATATTTTCTGAGCATCCATTAGCCCACAAAGCTGATTACCAGATTC
Source organism: Mastigoproctus giganteus (assembly GCF_048544385.1). Taxonomy (NCBI): domain Eukaryota; kingdom Metazoa; phylum Arthropoda; class Arachnida; order Uropygi; family Thelyphonidae; genus Mastigoproctus; species Mastigoproctus giganteus. Next base: position 166,706,599 of record NC_143586.1, on the reverse strand, counting down.
ATCACCCCCCATGTTACAACTTTCTAATATTATTGGGATCAATTATGTTGCATGTGCACCAGGAAAGTTAACACAATGCACTGCATGCTGTGATATGTTGGTTTGTGTGCTGAAGGTCTTCCATAAGATCTGATGCTAAATGCAGTTCCTGCCTTTCATCCTTGTATTAGCATTAGTTCCTGTACTTAGTTTCCTCTGAAGGTCTGAACTTCTAGTTGACAGTATTCAATTAGACTGACAAAATCTACATATTTATGTGAGCACACTTCAGTTCCTTTCTGTCAATTTCTATCTGATTATTTTCCAGTCTACCTGAAAATATTTCCCAACTATAGCAGCAGCACCACCACGGCATTTATGTAATTACTTCAGATGTTGTTGATCTAGGGTGTTTTAATTTTCCTGATTTTTTTTTTTTTTTTTTTTTGATTTGGTAGTTGTTGGCGCATCGGCTTCTGTGGCCATATTGCACCTCCCAAGGTTTTTGCAGTACTTTGATCCAAGCCCGAGGCGGGAATCGAACCCGCGACCTTTGGGTTGCCGGGCAGGTACTTTACCCACTCGGCTAGCCCGGTCGGCTTAATTTTCCTGATTGGCACAAATAAATTGATTGTGAATATGGCATCCTATGATGATGCTCTCCCATTGGGAAGCTGCTAGGCTTAATGCACTGATATATCTACTGTATTTCAATTAATCTTACTTCTAGTGTGAACTCAGTTTCTTTTATATCTATTCCTGACATGTGAATTGCAAATATGGTTTATATTTTCCCAAATCCCAGGGGTATCTGGATACCTTTGGCAATATAGTGTAGTTTCTTGTGAGAAAACATTTGTACTTACCAGACATTGGCCATTTAAACAATAAGCTCGAATGCTAGAGTCTCCACCACTGCAATCTGTACCAAAAGGAAACTTTCCATCTTCATAGACATCCATCTGGTAGTGAGTTTCCAACCATAATCTATCTTGACAAGCCACTATACAAGCTGAGTTCGGGTTTCCTGAATAAAAAAAAATAATAAAATAATAATAATAATTTACAATATTATACAATTTCTCATTGGATATTCTATGAAAAGAGAATGAGGACAATGACATCAGTCTCCATTTAACCCATTCCAGAGTGATTAATAATTCTTGATCTCCATCCCCAATTGCATTCGGTCTTGGCCCAAATTCATTATTTAAAAATATCCACCCTTTCAAATATTAAATCATATTTTCCTTTTTTATTTTTCTATACTCTATTTCCCTACGCTGCTTCCTTCGTGATTTCTTTCTCTCTTTCTCTCTCTGACGTTGTTATACTTCTCAACTTATTGTTATACTTTGAGTATTTCCTTTTTCCTTCTGTTATGTTCACATTCTTCCATCATCTTTCATCCATTTCTCTTATCATTTTTGCCATAAAACATGTTTTATTTAGCTGTAGTCCTTTCTTATATCCTGACATTTATTGGCATATCCACTTTTGTCCTTGCTCCCCCACCTCTTTCTTGCTCTTCCTTGCAAAATTTTCTTTATTCATTTTCTTCATATTTCTCATCCCTTCACATCCCAATTGCTGTCTTTCTTTGCCTTCTCAGTTCTTTTAAACTTTACTCTTACATCTGTAATCACTATGTTATGATTGAGGTTGGTCCTTGAGGCTGTCACAAACATTACCTTAGATATGACAAGCAAGGGACTGCTACCTGGAGTTTAAAATAGTAATGGAACTGATATTCAGGTGACAGTTGAGTCAAGTGGAAAGAATTTTGGAGAAGTCTGGTCTTTCTGCGACAACAAAATCCTTTACTTGAATCTTCACAATGGAGGGACTGTTAGTAACACCGGGGGTATAACCCATGTGCAAGTACTGAAATATGACACCTAGTATACTGGATATGACCACCCATGTGTGAACCAATGTAAGCAGGGGTATAGGTGTGGCATCCATACCCCACAGAGGAATGCTGCCCTCTGTGTTATCAGGCAATACTAGGTGGTAGATGACTTTCATTAACTGGTGCAACATCAACATTTTGCTTATTGGAAGCTTGAGGTGGCGAAGCTTACGTTTAGTCTTCAGAGTAAAACTCCTGTAACTCTCCCATCTCTTCTATCATGCAGTATCATTAATTTTTTGAGGTTAAGATCACCATGGCTAGATCTGATCTTGCTATGATCATCCACTGTGTACTCACAGTCATGACTGTGTACTTCACCTGTCATCACCTCCTGTGTACTCTCGATGCCTTTACTCTGCCAGACAGTGATTGGAGGGAGTCTTAGAAGTTTGTATGCTGGTGACCTTGTTGAGAACATTAGCAGGGCATATGATGTAAGAAAGCAAACTTATATAGCACCAGCCAAAAAAAAACACATACCCTTCCCATTCCACCCCAAATGTTTGTCTAGTTTTGCCTTGAACTTATTTAAGTTGCTAACCTCCATTGCAACAGATGGAAGTTTGTTCCAACTATCTACCACCTGCTGGCTAATTTCCGCACATTTATTCTACAATTACATTCTAATGCACATCTATTCCTCAATCTGAATTTATGGTCCCTCAGGTGAGTAATCTGAGCAAGAGAACTTTTTCCATTAGCATTGAGTTTGCTCAGTTCATTCAAGGCCTTATATGCCTCAATTAGATCACCTCGCAAGGGCCTAGTCTCCAGACAGTGCATTTGCAGAACTTAAGCTTTTCTTGGTAACACCAAACCTTTGTTCCACTCACCAATCTCATTGCCCTTCGCTGTATTCGTTCCAGCAGCTCTACATCTTTCCTAAAATGAGGCCTAACCATTGCCTTATACAGGGGAACAATCACCCTCTTATCCCTTCTAGTAAAATTCCTGTATATCATTGACAAGACGCCATGAGCTACTCTTGCAGCCTTTTTGCACTGCTCAGAAAACTTCATATCTGACTGGTCTCCAGTTACCCCCAGGTCCTTTTCATTCTCCACTACCTACTTTTTTTTTTTTTAAATGTAGACCCCAAACACGAGAGGTATTAGAACCTATAGTACTTAGTACCGTGCTTGGGTTGGAGGTTGGGAAGACGAAAGAAGATATTTGTTGACATTGGACTTGAACCTCTGTAGACAAATTTTCAGGAAACACGTATGAAGGAAGGTGGTTGCAGAAAACATTGTTCCAGAAGCCTGAGAGAGGTTCTGGGGGCACCACCCCAGATGTGAGAACAATATTCCATGGTAGGGCGGATTTGTGATTTGTACAGAGTGAGCAGCTGTTTGGAAGAAAAGTAATGCCGAGAGTGAAAGAGAAAACCAGTTTTTTAGATGCAGAGGAAGCAATATGCTTCCTCTGCTAATGTGCTTGTGCCAAGAGAGATTAGAAGTCAGGGTAATCCCCAAAAGAGATATATCATTTTGCCTAGAAATTGGAGTGTCACCAAAGATAAGCATAGGAGCAGAAGAATCCTTTTTGCGATATATAAGACAAGATTGAGTTTTAGAGGGATTGAAATCAACTAAGTTGTCTTTGCCCCACTGGAGAATTACCTGGAGATCGGCATTTAAGGAATTGGTAGCAGATTTTCGAGAAGTTGAAGCTGATTGAGCAGGACAAGGTGTCTCAAAATGGAAAGTGGAATGCAATGTGCTATCATCGGCAAAACTATGTGGATAGGTTTTCCAGTCAATGGAAGAAGGTCATTAATATACATGAGGAAAAGAGTGGGGGAAAGAACTGAACCTTGGGGGACACCGGCATTAGTGGAGAAGTTAGAAGACAGAGGGCAATCTACCATCACTCTCAGTGAGCGATCAGAAAGAAAACTGGATAACCAATTACAAAAAACAGTTGGCAAACCATAAGATGGAAGCTTGTTTAGTAAACCTTTATGCAAAACACGATCAAAAGCCTTTGAGATGTCAAGAGCAACGGCTTGTGTCTCACTGAACTTTCCCATTGAATTAGTCCATAAATGTGTAACATAAGCCAGAATATCACCAGTGGATCGACACTGACGGAATCCATACTGGCGATCATTGATCAGACGGAAGGTTTCTAGGTAGTTTAAGAGTTGGCGGTTAATTCATTTCTCCATTACTTTAGAAAGAGTAGAAGTAATTTCAAAGGGACGATAATTGGATGGGAGGGATTTGTCACCCTTTTTAGGAACTGGCTGGATATGAGCAAATTTCCAAGCAGAAGGAAAAACACCTTTGGAATAAGAAAGTGAAAAAAGGCAGCAAAGAACAGGAGTAAGTTCAGGAGCACAGGTTTTGAGAACAAGTGGAGAAATACCATCGGGACCTGGAGCTTTCTTAGCATCAAGATTCATCAAAATCCTTCTGACAGAAGACCACAGGAGGCACTGAATGGAGTGTGTTGGGAATGGTGGGAGGTGTTTTACAAGGTCATTAATACATGAGTTGGAAGAAAAATGGGATGCTAGCAGGTCAGCTTTATCCTTGGCTGAAGTGACAACAGAACCATCTAGTTTGGGCAGAGATAGGCAAAAGTTGCGGCCAATAGCTTTGGCAAGAGACCAGAATGCTCGGCTACGTTTAGGGCAAGAAGCAAGTTTTCTACTCTTAGCCTGTTCAAACTCTAGTTTGGACTGATTAATAACTGCTTTACAATTGTTGCGAGCTTTGGCGTAGGCAGAAAATGAAACTGAAGAATCAGAAACTAGCCAAATACGATATGCAACATTCTTCTCTTGAACAGCCTTAGCACATTTATTGGAAAACCAAGGTTTAGATAAAGGACAAGATTTTAAAGTGGAGTGTGGGATAAAGGATTCCATTCCTGCAAGAATAATTTCACTGACACAATCTGAGAAAACGTTGACATCAGAAGTTTTGAAACAGTAATCCGACCAAGGAAAAGAAGAAAAGAAATCTCGCAGGTCATCCCATTTTGCATTCTTGTAATGCCAAACAATACGAGGTTGGGAATAGCCATGAGATAAAGGTTCCATTGGAGAAGAGACAATCACCATGTTGTGATCTGAAGGTGCCTAAAGGACCTCTCACTTCAACCGCATACTTAGAAGGGTTGTTTGTGAGAAAAAGATCAAGCATGTTGGCCGTATGGTTAGGATTGTCTGGTATTCTTGTAGGTAAATGAATAATCTGTGCAAAGTCATTAGTAATTGCAAAAGTCTCAGCATCTTGACCAGCTGGGTCAGTGTGACTAGAAAACGGAAGCCAGCTGGAGTTGTGAACATTAAAATCACCAAGGAAAATTGACTCACTGTTAGCAAAGTTAGACTGGAGAAAGTCAAGTTGCAAAGAGAGGAAGTCAAAGAGCTCCAAGTGATTAGTGGAGTTGGGAGAATGGTAGAGACAACAGATGAATTTAACACAATGAGGTTGAGAGATTTTAAGACAGAGAAGATCGAAAAGAGGAGATTCCAAATTATCAAGTCAAAGGTACCACCACCTTTGAGGCGAAAGGAATCATACAGTGAATAATTTGGGCAACTGAGATGAGCAGTAGTTGAAGCAACCAATAACTGAGATTCTGTCAGAAAAAGTACATTGGATTTGGCAGACTGCAAGTGGAAATGGACAACGTTGAGATTACAATTCAGACCACGTATATTTGTGAAATGAATTAGGAAGTGTTTGGGAACTTTAGATCTTTTCGCAGATAAGCTTGTTCTGTTAGTTTGACAATTCATAGTGTATTTAATAGTAAGAAAAAGTGGGTGGGAAATGCTGTATGAACTAATGAAATTTTTGGATATGATGTACACATGGTAAGAATATACCCAGATCCTTGACATAACGTGGCCTCGACAATGCCCCCCGCATACACACTACTCAGACTCCCTCCAGTTACTATCTGGCAGAAGGCGCCTCCGTGGGCAGGAGCAGCAGTGCGTAGCACACGCTTCTTGATTAGACTGGGGTTCGAGTCCGTGATCACCAAATATGGAGGAGGAGGAGGCGGCGGAAAGGTCAGGGAATGACGACCGCATATCCCCGGAGCAATATGGCCTTAGTTGCTAATGCTCCTAAAAAACCCCAAATAATAATAAATAATAATAATAATTATCTGGCAGAGTAGAGGTAGCAAGATTATACACTAACTGATCCGGAACCCTCCAAGAGAGTTACCAATAGGTTCGGTTTGGTGTACTAACTAGCGGCGGGCTTGCGAACACTGTTTTAGAGCTGTACCCTCGAAATGTAAGGAATATTGGATTTCTCCACGATGTTCATCATAACCTCAAAAGTCATCAATGATACTGCATGATGGAAGAGATGGGAAACGGTTGACCAGAACTTAGCTCTGAAGACTAAACATGGGTCCCACCACTTCAAGCCTCCAGTAAGCAAAGTGGTGGTATTGCACCGGTTGATGAGAGTCATCTAACACCTAGTACTGCCTGTAACACACAGAGCGGCATTCCTCCATGTGGTGTAGTCACCATACCTTGACCCCTGCTTTACGTTAGTCCACACCTGGGTGGTGGCGCCTCCGTAGCCAGGTGGGAAGGAGCAGCAGTGCGTAGCCATGCTTCTTGATTAGACCGGGATTCGAGCCTGTCACCACCAAAAACGGAGGATGTGGAAAGGTCAGAGAATGACCACCACATATTCCCAGAGCAATATGGCCTTAGTTGCTAATGCTCCTAAAAACCAAATAACAAACAAACAAACAAACAACCTGGGTGGTGACCCACCATGTACTTGTGCATGGAGGTTATACCCAGGATTACTAACAGTCCCACCATCGTGAAGGTGCAAGCACGTGATATGTTACTCTGGGGTTACTGCTACCACTATGCAGTACTTTGACAAATGCAATGTTAAACTTCAGTTGCCACCTCTCAGCCCATCTGCTCAACTTTCCCAGATCCTGTTGCAGTAGCATACTATCATTACTGTCATTAAATACAACTCTGTCAACCTTCATATCATCTGCAAACCTAGTCATTAACCCTGATATACCTTCATCAATATCATTGATAAATACAGAAAACAACACTGGGCCCAACACTGAACCCTGTGGGACTCCACTAATAACATTAGTCCACGAAGAGCAGTTTCCATTGATTATCACTTTCTGTCTTCTCCAACTCAACCATCCTTTTATCCATTGTAGCAACTTGCCCTTAATGCCATACTGCTTTAATTTGTACAGTAGTCTTCTATGTGTCACAGTATCAAAAGCTTTCCTAAAATCCAAGTATATGATATCAAAATTATTCTTTGCATCCAGTTCCTTTGTGATCACATCATAGTATCCAATGAAATTTGTCAGACAAGACTTCCCCTTAACAAACCCATGTTGTGTCTGAACTATAACTGCAATCTTGTCTAGATGATTTTGGGCCGACCGGGCTAGCCGGGTGGGTAAAGTGCCTGCCTGGCAACCCAAAGGTCGCGGGTTCGATTCCTGCCTCGGGCTTGGATCAAAGTACTGCAAAAACCTTGGGAGGTGCATTATGGCCACAGAAGCCTATGCACCAAAAACTACCAAAAAAAAAAAAAAAAAAAAAAATAGATGATTTTGCATCGCTTCCTTAAACACTGACTATTATTTTCCCTGAAACAGAAGTTAGACTAACAGGACTGTAAATACCCATGTAACCTTTGATCCCCCTTTGTGAATTGGGGACATATTTGTACATCTACAGTACACAGGGACCTCCCTTGAGTGCAAGGAAGCTTTCATAATTATAGCTAAGGTTCGCTTACTTCCTTTGCTGCCTCTTTTAATATAACTGGATAGATCCCACCCAACCCAGGTGCCTTCCTTACGTTTAACTTCAACAATTTCTCCTCCAAATTGTTCTCAGTTATTAGAAAATCCCTTAACTCCCTGTTAGAATTTGATAAACATCTGACCCCCTGACGTGTGAATGTAGATGCAGAATACTCATTTAGTTTGGCAGCTATCTGGGAATGATCATCTACAGTCAAACCACTGATGTCAAGTGGACTAATCTGATTCGTCCACTTCCTTTTAGAGGTTATATAATAAGTAAACATATCCCCAGCTCATTGACATACTATGTCAATGAGCTGGGGATATTCTTGCTGTGTACGCCATAACCAAAAATTTCATTACTTAATACAACATGTCCTACCCATCTTTCTTTACTACTGAATACATCCTTAATAGAACAAATTAATTGTGAAAAGATCTAAGCCTCCCAAATACTTTCTCATACATTTCACAAATATATGTTCCAATTTAATTAGTTTCAAACTCAATTGGAATCTTAGTTTCCATCTCAACTGGAATCTTAGTTCCAATCTCAATGATGTCCATTTCCACTTACAGTCTGCTAAGCCCCACTCAGTTTTTTCTCACATAATCTCAATTATCGGGTGATTCAATCACCGATAATCTCAGTTCTAACGATTTGCTGTACAATTCCTTTTGCTTAAAATCACTCCCATCCTATTATCATTCCATTACTCTTACTTCTACTCTTTCTAAAGTAATGGAGAAATCCATTAACTACCAACTCCTAAACTATCTAGAAACCTGCTGTCTGATCAATAATGATCAGAGTAGCCAGTATTGTACTTGTGTATATGTCCACTCTGATATTTCCTGTCAGAGACTTAGTAATTTGGAATCTCCTGTTTTTGATCTTTTCTGTTTCAAAGTTTCTCTATCCCATTCTGTCAAATTCATCTGTTACTACTATCATTCTCCAAACTCCATTAATTACTTGAAACTCTTTTATGTCCTTTCTTTGAAACTTTACAGTCTCCAATACTATTTTCCCAATAGTAAGTTAATTTTCCTTGGTGATTTTAATGTTAGCAACTCGGGTAGTGTAGAATGAAAAAGACCTGGTAGTAATTGTGCAGTCAGATATGAAGTTTTCTGAGCAGTGCAGACAGGTGCAAAAATAGCTCATGGGATCTTGTCAATGATATATAGGAATTTTGTTAGTATGGATAAGGAGGTGATTATCACCTCCTTATCCATATATAAGGCAATGGTCAGGCCACACCTTGAATATTGCATAGAGATCTGAAGGCCTCATTTTAGGAAAGACCTAGAGCTGCTGGAATGAGATTAGTGAGTGGAGCAAAGGGTTGCTGTTACCAAAAAAGGCCTAAGTTCTGCAAATTGCAGAGTTTGGAGACTAAGCACGTGCGAAGTGATCTGATTGGTGGGATTCTTCCTCTTGCTCAGATTCTGCACCTGAGGATGCATAAATTTAAATTGAGGAAAGACAGTTGTAGAACAGATGTGCAGAAATTTGCCTTTAGCCAGTGGGTGGTTGATTGCTGGAACAAATTTCCATCTGTTGTTGTGGAAGTTGACAACTTAAATAAATTCAAGGCTGAACTAGACAAACTTTTGGAGTGTATGGATGGGTAAAAAGGTTTTTTTTTTTTTTTTTCTTTTTTTGGCTAAATAAAATAGATAAGAAAATGGATAACTGCATCCCACCTCACAAAGGTTACTATCCAGTTTACCTTTGAATTTCTCCAAGCTGTCAGCCTCAACGATTTGTAGAGGTAACTTGTTCCATTAATCAACAACTCACTGGCTAAAAGAAAACTTTGTGCAATCCTGTATAAACCTCTTTCCCCCACAATTTGAATTTTACAGCCCCCAGTTCTGGAATCATTTATTTTACCTCTCATTCATTTTACTATCCCCTCTCAGAGACTTAAAAACCTCAATCAGGGCCCATCTAAAGTATCTTGCTGCCAAGCTCTGTAACAGACATAATCCAAGTCGTTCCTCATATAGTTGTCGTTTTGAAGGTTTCCCATCTTTGGATGTTTCAAGAAGTTCGATGCTTTCTTTTAGATGAGGTTTCCATACAGGGACAGTATTTGAAGTGTAGGCTTACAATTGCCTTATATAATGGAATCATGACCGCCTATCTCTACAGGCTATTGTTTCTCAAATCAATGACAGGACACAACAGGCTTTCCTAGCCAATTGTCTAAACTGTTCAGAGCCCTTATCAAAACTCCCAGATTGCTTTCTTCCTTTACTGCTTTTAATTCAATCCTACTAAATGTATAAGTTATTTTGGTTTTGCTATTCCCTTAATGTAAGACCTTACATTTTTTTTGCATTAAAATATAGCTGCCACTTTTCTTCCATCCTTGAAGCCTGTCCAAGTTGTCCTGCAAGAGTGCTGCTTGGCATTGATTATAAACTACTTTTACAATCTTTACACCGTCTGAAAATTTTTACAATGCGCCCTCTAACCCGTGTCAATGTCATATGAAAATCAGAAACAATGATGGTCCAAGAACCAATCCTTGGAGGACCCCACTTCTAACACATTAAAGCAATTGTAAGAATATCCATTAATCACGACCTTGTACTTCCTGCCCCACAAACATCCTAAAATCCATATTTGAACCTTTCCACGATCCGAAAATGTTCCAGCTTATATAATTACCTCTCACAAGGGAGAGTTAAATGCTTTGCTAAAATTGAAACAATGTAATATTATTCCACATATTCAGCTTACCAGTAATTGTGTCAAAATAGCTAACAGGCTAGCTTTAGCTACACATGATTTTTCCTTAACAAAACTATGTTGCGTGTATCCTTCAGAATGCCATTTCTATCTAAATGTCCCTGGATTGCACTTTTATCATTCCAAATAAGATTTTCCTGGCCACTGAAGTCAGAATGAAGCAACCCACTTCACTTTTAAAACTGCTTTTATGTACCGGCAATATGTTGGTTCTTCTCAAGAAAGGAATGCCTCCCAAAGTCCAACAATGTCCTCATAATTAATCTTAATGGTTCTGTAATTCTCTGACTGCCTCCCTCATATCCATTGAGAAATGCTTTTCACCAACATGTATCTGGGTGTGGAGATTGCCTAAAGAGTACTTCTTATTAGAATGTATCTTGTCAACCATGATGCTTGGCAAAGACAATTGGGGGCTGTGTCAGTGGTTCAAGCTAAGTTCACTGGTGGTAGTGCCTGAAACCATGAAGTCCATACCTATTTGGACATTGTGGGCAATTATACAATACCTACACTGGAAGTAGACACAATCCCTCTCAGTATCAGCACAACAATACTCCCATTTCATAGAGGACTGTAAAAAAACAATGACACTTGATAAGTTGAACTGGCTGGCTCATAGTCCAGACGTAAACTCTGTTAAATATCTATGGGATCAATTAGAATGCCAGATTAGGCTGGGGACAAAACAGGTCACCAGGGTATTTCAGCTAAAAGGCGCTGGGATCCATCTTGCTTATTTTCAGGTTCAGGCTATATGTTGTCTCATTTATCGCATTTTTGGTTGAAATTTTTGAAATTGGTGTTGAAATTCAACTATGTATTACTGTTTAGATTTTTTAATTTCTAAATTTAAACTCTGCCTAATAAAATGCCTTTTTTTTTTAAATAAGAAAAAAAGTTGTTTCCCATCCTTGGTGTACTACTGTACTGAATGTAAAACTGAAATACAAATAACACATACAACTGTTGTACAGTATATGCATTCCATCCCCTTTTCTTTTATGTTTGTTTGAGAACCCAGAACTGTGTGTGTGTGTGCGCACGCGCACGTGCCAGTTTTTTGAATTAAGAAAGCTTTTTTGCAACTACTTGCGTCTATAAATAATTTTTGGTTATGTAATGTACATGCAAATGACAAATAACTTCACAGAATGAAATCTCTTCTCACCTGGTTGTGGTGCAAGTTGTCGTCCTTTGCCGCTTAGCACAGTAGGATATTTTGTACGATAGCGCTGACATAATTTAGCTGCATATTGTTCTGTGGTTATAATATTCCTGCATGACTGCAATTGTAAATAAATTCTAATTCAGTTTTATCATTAAATAAATTGTAAGTGGAAGTGAGAACATCAAAAATTAATTTTAGAATAATATATAAATGAACAGATAAAAATTACAGTATATACCTCCATGGGTGCTGGCAGGATATTTTGCAAGGTGGCACCTGTTGAAATAAATTTTTGTTCACCTAAATTTTCAAATACATGCAATATCTTAATTAAGTCAAGTTTGACTGATTTACGTGTACAGCCAAGCCAATGTTTTGTGTAGAATTTCTATTGTTTTAATGTTTCAATAAATTAATGAAAATATTAAAAATTGTGTATTACTTTGAAATCCAAAGGTGGTGCACTTGCTGCACCATGCTGCCGGCACCCATGTATGCCTCATTGCTAAATTAGCAATATTTCTTTAAAATCTCACAGGAGTGAAAGAAATCTTTCTCCACCAATATTAAAGTTCTTACTAGGTAATTAAAACTATTCATTTTATATTAAATCCTGAGAGAGAGAAGAGTACATTAAACCAGTAAGGTTAATTATGAGAGCATCATTGAACTTGAGAGAGATGACGATACAGAATTGGAGATGTGACAGTCTATCAACAATACACAAAAGTAGTTCTAAGAGTGAAGTGGGAAACCACAGACTGCAAGTCTGACTTCAGTAGTAGGAAAAAAAATCACGGAGGCAGTGATAAAGATTGCAGTACAGAAACATATAATGTAATTGTGAAGGATACACAACATGGTTTTGTTTTGTTTTTTTTGAAAATCATATTTAACTATTTTGACACAGTTACTCATGAGTTGATTAATGAACTAGTGAATGAATTCATTCATTAATGAATGAATTAGACCAAACTCAGATTAGTTTAATGTTAGAACCGGCCCCCTCAAGAATCAGTTCTGCAGCCATTGTTCTTTCTGATTTTCCACAAATGCTATTGACAAATGGACAGGGCCAAAAATTTGCATATGATGTGAAGATTAGAAGCATGGTGGTTACTCATCAGCATCAGGATGCATTCCTTCAGGATGATTTGGAAAGGCTTCAAGGATGGTTTGACAAGCGGTAGCTATGCTTCAATGCAGCAAAATGCACGGTGATTATATACTTGGAGAGTTTGGATTAAAAATAGTATAGGAAAAACCAGATTTGGGAGTTACGATACAGGCAGGCACAAAGTTTTAGAAGCAGTGTAGACAGGCAAAGAAGTTCCATGGTGTCCTTGCAATGATTTGTTGAACATCAGGAACTTTAGGGGACACCTGTTAAGATCTTTGATAGATCTAAGAGGGATTAATAAAATGAATGAGTGGAGGCAATATTTTTCACTGTTATAAATGACTCCAGAAGTAGGAGTCATAAATTCAAATTACAAGGAAAGGGATTTAGATTGGATTGTAGGAATTTTTTTATTTTAGCCAGTGGAAGCAATTTATACCAATAATTGGAATAATTATTTGTATAAATTACTTCCATGGTTAATTGAATCTTACAGCTGGATAGTTACCCAATGTGAGGAGGGAAACACATAGGTTGCTTATTTAACTGTCTTTTGGTTGACTTTTGGCTATACTATGGATTATGGTTTATACCAGAACACATATATATTTATGATCTGTTATCAGAGCTTACAAAACTAGAGCTTATATATATATATTTATTTATTTCTGCAGTTATGAATATTATTGTACTTCAATAAAATATGTATATTGTAAATAGATGCTGGGTGTATTACAGAGCAAAGGAAGAAATAAGGTTAATTTGAAAAATGAAAAACTAGATATGAGGGCATCGTTGCATGATAAAGGAATGAATCTGATGTAGGGCTGAAAGAAAAAAAAAAAGAAATAGTTTTGAGATAAGTAAAACAGATTTTAGGACAGTTGAGAGAGTAAATACCGTACTTTTTGGGACACTAAGATACACCCAAGATTTAGTATTTGCAATACAGTGTAAGGAAAAAAAAAAACAACAACAATAATAAAAAAAAAATAAACAAAACAAAATAAACTATTGATATATTTCCTTCTCACATAGATAACTATCCAACTGAAGTGTGAATGTCCAAGCCATAAGGCTCATCTATACATGGAGTAACTTGTTCCAGTAATTAATTATTGTTGCCTAATATAAAACTTCCTACAATCCAGCCTAAATTTCTTTCTCCATAATTTTAACTAATGGCCCATAATACTGGAAGCATTTATAAATGAAAATTTTGAGCTTTACTCATTTTACTATTCCCCTTCAAAGCCTTTGAAATATCAATCAGGTCTTCTCTAAGGTGACTAGAACCCAAGCTTAAATTCACATATTCAGTCTTTCCTCAAACAGGTGTCCTTTTGCACATCTCACTAAGTAAGTTGCCCACATTTTGAATACAGTGCCCATTGGGCACTGTATTCCAAATGTGGTCTAATAATTGCATTATACAAAGGAATTTATGACCTCCCAAACTCAGTGATCAAATGTTTCATAAATCATTGACAGATCAGCATAGACAAGCAAAAAGGTTTCCTTTTTGCTTGTCTATGCTGCATTTTCCCTAGTATCATAAACTCCAAATCCTTTTCTTCTTATTTTACTTTTTCATTCAAGCTCACCAAGTGTATAAGTTACTTTTGGGCTGTTAATCTCCAAGTGTAAGACCTTCCGTTTCGTTGCATTAAAACATATATTTTTTTTTCTGACCAACCTCTGAGTCTCTCCAAGTTAGCAAGTAGTAATGTCAAATGATGCAAAAAATAAGTTAAAATTATCAACCAAAAAAAAAAAAAAAAACCTAGACACTTCACCAATCCACAGCCTCCAAGAATTTGTTTAATTCTTCCTTGAATTTATTCAAAACACCCATTTGCACAACACATTAAAGTTTGTTCCAACAATCAACCACCTGCTGACGGCAAACTTCCACACATCTATCCTGCAACGATCCTTTCTCAGTTTGAATTTATGCCCCCTTGTGCGTATGTGTAGTCTCAGCAAGAGGAAGAATGCCATCAACATTTAGCTTACTTAATCCATTCAAGGCCATAAACACCTCAATAAGGTCTCTCTGTAAGTGCCTAGTCTCCAGACGCTGCAATTTGCAGAACTGAAGCATTTATTGGTAAAAGAAATGCTTCAGTTCTGTTTTGTACCCTTCACCAATCTGGTTGCCATTCTTTTTTCACCATTTTGCCCACCTCGTTTTCACTGTTCCAGCAGATCAACATCCTTTGTAAAGTGAAGCCTCCAGACCTGTATATAGTACTCGAGATTTGGACTAACCATGGCTTTGTACAAAGGGATAATCACCAACTAATCCCTGCTAGAAAAGTTTCTGTATCTCATTGACAAAACTCCATGAACTGTCCTGTCAGCCTGTCTGCAGTGCTCAGAGAACTTCATATCTGACTGCACAATTACCCCAGGTCTTCACTATGTTAAGTGTAATACACAGTTATGTTAATCTGGATTACTGCTATCCATAATGCAGTACCTTGCATTATGGACAGCAGTAATCCAGTTGCTTCAATTGCCATTTTTCAGCCCATCGGCCTAATATTATTAGATCTTCTTGCAGTCACCCTAATGGCTGTCGTTAACCACCCTGCCAATCTTTGTATTATCTGCAAACTTAGACATTAAGCCTGATATACTTTCATCAGTCTCATTAATAAATATTGAAAATAACAATGGGCCCCAGCACTGAACCCTGGGTAGACTCCACTAATAACATAAGTCCATGAAGAGCAGTACCCATTGATAATCATCCTCTGTCTTCTCCCACTCAGTCATCCCTTTATCAATAGCAGTAATTTGCCCTTAATGCTACATTGCTCCAGTTTCTACAGCAGTCTTTATGTGCAACAGTATCAAAAGCCTTCCTATATAATATCAAAATTATTTTTTGCATCCAGTTCGTCTGCTACTGCATCATGGTATCTAATCTCAGATTGGTTAGACAAGAAACCCCCCCCCCCCCTAACAACTCCATGCTATGACTGCCGTATAATTGCATTCCTGTCTAGATGGTCCTGCATTATGCTTAACGTCTGTTCCTGGGAACAGACGTTAAGCTAACAGGTCTATAATTACTCATGTCCCATTTGATCCCTCCCTTTGAGAATTGGGAATACATTCACACATGTCCACTTCTCCTCTGAATCCAAGGATGCTCTCATTATGGCTAAGGATTTGCTTACCTCCTTTGCTGCTTCCCTTAATATTAATAAAGAGTTATATTCCTTCCAACCCATGCACCTTTTTTTACATTTAGCTTCAACAATTTCTCTTCCACTTTCCTTTCAGTTATCACAAAATCATTTAGTTCCTCGTTAGAGTTTGAAAAACTTCTGGCATGCCCCTTCCAAAAGAATTCCTCATGTGAATGTTGATGCAGAATACCTATTTAGTTTGTCAGAAACCTGAGCAGGGTCATCAACAGTTAACCCAGAGACATCAAGTGGCCCAATGTGATTCAACTATTTCCTTCTACTGTTAATATGCTTACATTAACAGTAGAAGGAAAAAAGTTAGGCATAGAAGTCTTTGCTGTTTTTCTTCACATTCTTTGCCAGAGACTTCTCATAATCTGCCTTAGCCTGCCTCATCTTCTTTGTGACTTGATTACCAACTAATTTATATCTGCCATAGGCTTCTCTATGGAAGATATAAATGTACTTTTCTTCTCTGCTATGTGTCTCAAATAATGCTTATATTAACAGTAGAAGGAAAGAAGTTAAGCATAGGAGTCTGCTGTTTTTCTTCACATTCTTTGCCAGCGACTGCTCATAACCTGCCTAACCTTTGTGACTTGATTACCGACTAATTTATATCTACCATAGGCTTCTGTATTTCTTGATAATTTATAGACATCCCATGCACTTTTCTTCTCTGCCACGTGTCTCAATAGTTCATCAGACATCCATTAGGCCTTGAACAGTACATCTTCATCAGTACAAAAAGCCTTGTAGCTTCTTTTACTTCCCCGAATACTACTAATTTAGAATTTGCTGTTGGTAACATCATCAGTTGGTTCCACTGCAATGAATTAAAAAATTATCAGAATTATCAACGAATTTAAAATTTATCAGATCACTGTCACTCTTACAAAGTTGATAATTTTGATCCAATCTCTGTATTTCATAACTACTATACTGTAGTGCAGCACATTGTAGAAATTGAAGTGATTTAAATTGTTGTAAATAAATAATTAAAAGATCCTAAATCATTCAGATTAGCTTATGTGTCTTTATATCTAAGCATTTGGAAAGTTAAATGCTTAGATATAAAGTATCATTGCATTATTTAAAATGTAATAAGTGTAAATTGTACTCCTGTCACATAATCTGGGATTGGGTAGTGTTATTATACTCATCTTATTCACTAAAGAACAATCAGTGTAAATATACCATATTTTGTTCATAGTGAACTATAAAGTACAGGTAATCCTCATATAACCCCAGGGGCTCACATCTGGTGAGTATGGGCTTGGCACACCCAGGGTCCTGAGCTGGATATCATCATTCTTCTCTTTCTTGGTGATTCCCTTTTACTTCCCTCTCTCTCTCTCTCTCAGGGTAACTCAGGAATTTTTTTTTGGCTGGTGTAGCATAAGCCTCAGGCTTTCTTGCACCATATAGCTAATAATAATTAGAAGAATGATGATATCCAGCTGGGGACCCTGGGTGTGCCAAACCAGATGTGAGCCCCTGGGGATAAAATAATAATAATACGGTAGTTATGTACCTATAAAATGCCGTGTTGTGTAGAACCATGTTATACGGGACTAAGAAAAAGTACAAAAAGGGAGGGGTTACATTCCAAAAGCTAACAAAAATGCACTATTTTGTTAACAAAATGTTAAGAAAACTAACAAAAATACATCACTCTAGATTTCGTATATCTTCTAATATCTTTAAAAAATCAGTAATCTGGGTTTGTTTGCTTTTGCTTGATAAATCTTTGTGAATTTAATCGTATGGAATTAAGTATTTTTGAAGCTCCCTTTTGAACTTTGGGTTCCTTTTGTTCAAGAATTTGCATTCAAAAAATAAGATTCTAATTGCTCGGCTAATTTTATGCATTCCTGTATACTTTGAAGTTTAGAATTTTCATCTGCGCTGTCATTCTCTGAATTTATTTGGCTTTAAATTTGGTTCCATTTCAACCAAATCCGCTTCACCGGTCTCTTTTTCTACCAGTAATTCTTGAACGTCTTCAGTAAATCATATCTTTTTATTTTTTTAGCAGCATAGGCAACTAAGGCCATGTTACTCTGTGTATAGTGTCTATAAATTACGTGTCCTGAGGTCAATTTTCTGTTTTGCTAAACAAAAAACCTGAGATACCAAGAGAAAAAAAACCATACCTTGCCTGAGCCGAACTAACTAAACCACATTGTGAAAAAGACCTAAAAAATTCCTCTCGTCATTGACAGGATTCGAACTCGGGTCTTTTTCATCCGGTGTGGAGAGGAGGGCAATTCTGTCAGCTGTGCTACCCACAAGGTTTTAATGTTTGATGATATTACCACAAGGTAATATCATCAAAACCTTCCCCTCCTACAGATGTAGCAAGTTCTACTATTGCATAGATTTCATTTTCTGCCGGTTCGGCCATTTTTCCTGAATGAACTAACTCTGATCATATACATTTTTCCACACGCATTTAATGTTGACGGGTTTACTTCTTTCAGTGATAAAGCTATGATTCTGATACAGTCCACAATTGAGAAATGTTTCCATATCTCCATTACTTCAATAGATTCGGAATCATTTTTTTTTTTCAAAATCCATTGTAATGAGTTTTAAAGGTGGATATGCCTTGATCTAATGGCTGAATGAAAGAAATTGTATCAACCTAGTACAATTATGGTGATAGGAACATAACTTCAACATTTGGATGACTTAAATCTTTTGGATGGCCTGGTGTGCTATCCAATAGTAAGAAAACTTTGAAATCTAGATTTTTCCACAAGTTCAACAAGCACAAGATGAATAGCACAGAATGTAGCATGGGGATTTCCCAACAAAATAAAATGCAGGAATTTCTCAATAATTTTTTTTGACTAGCGAATCAACAGTGAGATTCAAAAAGAATGAAAATGTTGAAAAATTACATCCAACATAATAGCAGGGTTTTCCCCGCACAAAAGCTCAAAAATACCCTGTTATGCGAGGTTTACCGAAATTCTCTAACCGTGTTATATAAGTACCGTGTTGTGCGAGGATTGCCACAATTTATCAATCGTGTATTGTAACTCATATTGTATCTCATATTGTAACTACCTTTATGAGTTGCCATGATATTGCACTACCTGGAATAAGTAATGTTTCACCAATGGAGAGGACTAATGTTACTTATTGTCAGTGGATACCACCACAAAGATGGGATGCTTTCAAGGCTTGTTTGTATTTGTGTGGGATAATAGCGCTATTATCTACTTGTCCCTATTAGACTTAGAAAGCAAAAAGTAGAGGAAAGTAATAGTAGGGGAGGAAGAAGAAACGAAACGGTGTAGAAGAATGAAAGGGACAGTAACTCCTTCAACTCACACCACTCATAACTCCTCGAATAGGCAATGCTTCCCCAGTAGGGAAGACCGTTGCTACTTATTCTCAGAAACTCCTAGCAGCATCAGGATCCCGAAGCTTATTAGCTTCTCATTGGTGGGGGATTAGGTACCTTGGTGTTGCAATCATTACAATCCAGTTATGAAGTATAACTCCACAATATGAGAGATGCCTAATGGTGTGTATTAGAGTATAAACTAAGGTAGATGTTTGCATAATGCATGAGACTACGAATTGAAAATTCACTAATGAATGTTCAGTGTAAATACACCATATCTTAATCTTAGTGAACTCTAAAGTAGTTGGAATGGCATCGATATAATTGTATCTCATATTGTGATTACCTTCATAACGAGTTGCCTTGATATTGTACTACCTCAAATAAGAAATACTTCACCAATGGAGAAGGTTAATGTTACTCATTCTTTCCACCACCCAGATGGCACCATTTCAGGGCTCATTGGCAGAGGCGCAGCTAGGTTTTTGGCACCTTTGGAAAATTTGTGACTACATACCATTTTTTGATAATTGGTAAAATCATAATAAATAATAATAAATACAGTTGAACTTCTGTTTAACAAACTTCTTTATGGAAAATTTTTTGAATTCCCCTTGGTAATTACATTTAAAATAGTTTCCGTAGAATGAAGAAAATTTTCCCTATAACAAATAGATTACAACAGTGGCATGTCTAAAATGGGCTTTTATTGTTTTATTTAAATTATAAATCACAATATTCACGATTACTTGTTTATAAAGTAAGCACAAAAACACATATTATTTATAACTTCAAACTTATTCAGTATCGTAGAATGTACACAATGCGTGAATTGTGAAATGCTATGCATTTCAGCATAGCATTTCACTGATGAAGCGGGGTCGCCTGATTGGTCCCTTCAAAGTTACATTCTCAATGGCAATAGATCTATGCTGCCACACAGTATGTATTCAGATTTAAGAATGTATGCAAGCTTGAATCACCCTCTGAAAACATGCTGAACATGCTGAAAACAATTTGGTGAAAATTAACTTTCATCTCCCTGATCTCATCCTAATGGGACATCATTTAGGGGCGCCATTTTGTCAGCTAGCCTCCCGTGTCAAAATAGCTTGGCACAGTACTGATGTGGTGCTCTTCTGATTCTGGCACCCTTGGCACCTGCCCCAATGCCAAGACGTTCCTATGCTACTGCTTGTTGGCCTTTCATTGGTAGGTGGGTAGATACCCTGGTGTTGCAATCATGACAATCCAGTTATGAAGTATAAACCCACAATATGAGTGATGCCTAATGGTGTGCAGTAGTATAAACTAAGTTTATACTAATGCACACCATTAGGCATCTCTCATATTTTAGAGTTAAACTTCATAACTGGATTGTCATGATTGCAACACCAGGATACCTACCCACTTCACCGATGAAAGGCCAACATGCCTTGAAATGGTGCTGTCTGGGTGGTGGTATCTACTGAAAATAAGTAATGTTAGTCTTCTCCATTGATGAAGCATTACTTATTCGAGGGAGTGCAATATCATGGCAACTCGTTTTGAAGGTAGTCACAATATGAGATACAATTAAATCGATGCCATTCCAACTACTTTAGAGTTCACTACAAACAAAATATGGACAATTTACTCTGATCGTTCATTAGTGAATTTTCAATTCATAGTCTCATGCATTATGCAAGCGTATACTCTTATCTTATAGTTTGCTTTTTTAAATTAAATTTAGTTTAAAACGTGTGAAACAAGATAGCAAAGAATAAAATTCAATATAGCAGAAATTCTTTGTTAAGAACCAATACAGTGTTGTGATGGGTTTACATGAGGGCTTGAGGTCTCAAATGGATAGCTATTGTTGATGATTCTCTTGTTAGAGAAATAGGAAATACATTTTGCACAAATGATAGGAAGAATACAAACTGGATATATCTGCAGGGATCAAAGGTTGACGTTTTTTTAGAGCAGCTATCATTTTTTAAGGCAAAAAAAGGTGATATTGCACACATTGGTACTAATGATATTAAGGGTAAGAGAGCTGAGGATTTACTAGGGCGTATAGAGAAAAGGTTGCAAGTTAAGGTTAAATTTGAAAGTGTCTGCAATTCTGCCCAAATACGACAAGATGTGATGAGAGCACCGCACTGTCAATCAATTTGACCCAGGAAAGACTGCTCAAAGCTCATGGGATAGAACTTTTCTCAGCATGAAAAGCCTTGTATATTCTTAGATTTTTCATTCATTCATTCTTCTTTCATTTTTCTCAGTGCAACTTCTGAAATTTTTGCAGACCTTTCTGAAGCATTACATCATCTAGTCAAGGAGGATGTCTTTGTGTGAGCTAGGTGCAGTTCACACAAATGTCAAGAAATGAAGTGCCAACTCAGCGTTCTGATGGGCATCTATGAGAGTTTGAAAAGTCGGGTAGGTGCCTTCGAAGGAATTAAAATGGGGGACCCATCAAGCTCTCAGCTGCCAAACTCAGCACCAGAGCTCGTTCTTGTGCATCAGGCAACACAGTGGCAATCTTCAAGGCAGAATGTACTGGTCCCACAGGAGCTAGTTATTGTCGGTGACTCTATTGTCAGGGAGATGGGTAATATATTGTGCAAGAAGGACAGGTGGAATAAGACAAGGGTATGTCTGCCATGGGCAAAAGCTGATGACTTTGTTATCATCTTTTAAGGGCAGATATCATCTTTTAAGGGCACAAAAGGTGATGCTGTTGTACATGTTGGCACTAGTGACATTAAGAGTAGGAGATCTGCAGATTTACTTAACAAGTACAGGACAAATATAAATGCAAAAATGTACAACAAAATCTGCTAAACTGAAATTACAAAGCAAGAAAACAATCAAGAATAGCAAATTATAAAAGTTTAAAATTAAACAACCTAATGCAAAAAAAATCAAAAGATAGAAAAATAAAATTAACTTAACAAATTATTAGAAAAGGGGTAATCTAATCTTATCAAAGAAAAAAGTGGGAGGGGGCAGAAAAACAGAAAATGCAAATAGACTGTGTACTACCTGTACCAGAGTAAAATTTATTTTTGATATTGCTGCAAAAATACAATCACTGCAACCTCAATTTCTGAACAATCCTCTTAAGATTTTTTAACGCTTCTCTCTTAAAATAATATAAGGCTGTATGATTATCATAGGTTTTAGAGATGTTCATGATTAAAAATTTAAAGCTATATAAAAGGTTATTCATTTCCAAAATATTGAACCATATTTTCAACATATCCTGGGAACCTTTACTGCATTCTGAAAGATTATTTTCACTCAAGGCAGGTAGATATAAGAATGAATTTTATGGAACTGATATGTTCCATTGAGAGGCTTCTGCAGGGGGTTCAAGTACTCATTAACTATGTACTTAATGAGTACTTGGGTTTGCATGATGTGCAAGGAATGATCATTGTGGATTATGCAGATGAATGATCTTGTGTTCCTTGTGGGGGGGGAACTCCAATAAGGAGCTCAAGGAGCGGGCAGAGGCCTGCTTGCCTGGGCTTCACTGCATAAGCTACAGGTTTCCACACACAGTTCTTGGGGTGTGTTGCTGAGGGGGTGCCTCAGCTGGACGCGGCCACCAGTTTGTCAATCTCTGGACTTTTCTCTTTAAGTAGGGCATAAAGTCCTGTACTTAGGAGTTTACTTTGAGGAGTGGCTGACGTTCTTGGCTCATGCTAATTACTTGCTGGAGAAGGTGAAGGAGACGTGGATTGGGGCATTAAGAGAGGAGCCCTCCACCTCCTTTACGATAACATCTTTGTCCCAATCCTGGCATACATAGCTGGAGCTTAGGGAGGGAGGGTTGAAACTTTCATGTTCTTCAGATACCTCTCTCTCTGCACAGAGGCGTGCTCTTCTTGGTATAACTAGAGCCTGTAGAACAGTTGCTACCAACGCTTTATGTGTAAATTGGCCAATAAATTGCTGGCTGATCTGAGGGATGCTCGCCCTCACACAGCTCATGGTTGTGGAGCTTTGTACTGATTTTATTTTATTTGACAAATATGTTAAAAGTGTGTATTCACGCAGACCTGTTCATTAGATAGGGTGACCTACTTCCTTGTGGTCGGGGACAGTAACTTGCGGCGCCTCCGTAGCCAGGTGGGAAGGAGCAGATGTGCGTAGCACACGCTTCTTGATTAGACCGGGGTTCGAGCCCGTTACCACCAAATACAGAGGATGCGGAAAGGTCAAGGAATGACCCCCGCATATCCCGGAGCAATATGGCCTTAGTTGCTAATGCTCCTAAAAACCAAATAACTAACTAACTAACAGTAACTTGCAGTGGGGTGGAGATGCTGTCCCCCACTATGAGGCCAAATGTTCGTTCTATCTAATTGTTATTTGAATTTTGAAGTTGACTTGTGTTGAATTGTTATTTATTTAATAATTTACTAACCTTAGAAAAAAGATTGAGATACAAGTCACTACTGAGAACTAGTTGCATATGGGAGGAAGCCTGGGCAGCAATTAGAATGAAGCCTCATTTAAATGACAAATATATTTTCAACATGGAACACCAGTTAAAATATAGAATCAAAGAACTACATGTTTCATAGATAAAAGCTACAGGTTTCACAGGAATCAGAGAACTAGTTAACATAACTAGGTAAATAGTTATGTTAACATAACTATCTACCTAGTTATGTTAACATAACTATCTACCAAAGTAGTTAAATTAATTAATTAAATTGGCATAGTTTTGGTTATATCTCATTTTGTGACTGCCTTCACAACAAGTGGCCATGGTATTGTACTACCTCGAATAAATAACACTTCACCAGTGGAGAAGACTATTGTTATTTATTCTCAGCGGATACCGCCACCCAGACGGCACCGTTTCAAAGCTTGTTGGCTTCTTTTCGGTGGGTGGGCAGGCACCCTGGTGTTGCATTAGTGACAACCCAGTAACGAAGTATAACTTCACAATATGAGAGATGCCTGATGGTGTGTAGTAATATAGACTATAAAGTATTTAGGGGCAAAGGCCTCATGCTACGAGGTAGAATGACTAACTTGTAGATTAGTGCAAATGCATCATTTTAACATAGCTATCTACCAAAGTAATTAATTTACCTACTTTGGTAGATAGCTATGTTATATTAATTTGAAATAACAGATAAAATGAATTACTTACTGTGACAGTTCCCTCACACAACTGAAACGAGTCTTTAATACCTAAGCAACCAGTGCTGGAAGAAATAACAGATGAATGTATGTATTATCTGTGACAGACAATTATTTATATAAATATGATTAAATTTTTGATATTAATACAAGGAAGGAAAAGAGTCAAATCCTTTTTTGTCTAAATATGGGGTGTGATCAAAAGGTTCGGGTACTGAATTAATATTTGGAAAATGAAGAGCCGTACTGGCTATTTGGATGAGCATTAACTATACAGGGTGTCTCAAAAATACACGGCATAACTTCAGGAATGAGTTCCTCGTATGTAGACAATAAAAATATTTTATATGAACATAGTTCCGGAAATGCTTGGTTGCCAAGTTATTAACCGGAATGTCTTACCTCCCGCAGGTGATTTCCTTCATCACAAGGTACTGACAGAATCTGGTGGCTTTCCATTCCGACCATGTACTCAAATCAGGAGCAAGTGGATATGCACTTTATGTATGGTTTGGCGGACGGCAATGCTCTGGAGGCTTGTAGTTTGTACCACGAAAGGTTCCCAGAACAAAAATGTCCAGACAGGAAAACATTTGAACATGAGACCTTGCCGACCGGGCTAGCCGAGTGGGTAAAGTACCTGCCTGGCAACCCACCAAAGGTCGCGGGTTCGATTCCCGCCTCGGGCTTGGATCAAAGTACTGCAAAAACCTTGGGAGGTGCAATACGGCCACAGAAGCCGATGCGCCAATAACTACCAAATCATAAAAAAAAACATGGGACCTTTACACCTCCTGCTGCCGACAGAGGACAACATCCAGAATCTCCTCCTCTACTTCAGGTGTCGTAGATCTTGGTCATCCTCTGTCAGCAGCATGAGGTTTAAAGGTCCCATGTTCACAAATGCGACGATGGATACTTTCAAACATTTTCCTGTCTGGAGATCTTCGTTCTGGGAACCTTTCGTGGTACAAATGACGAGCCTCTGGAGCATTGCCGTCTGCCAAACCGTACATAAAGTGCATATCCACTTGCTCCTGATTTGAGTACATGGTCGGAATGGAAAACCACCAGATTCTGTCAGTACCTTGTGATGAAGGAAATCACCTGCGGGAGGTAAAACATTCTGGTTAATAACTCGGGAACCAAGCATTTCTGGAACTATGTTGATATAAAATTTTTTTATTATCTACATATGAGGAACTGATTCCTGAAGTTATGCTGTGTATTTTTGAGACACCCTGTATAGTGGAAAGTATTAGCTATATAGTGCTTCAAAGCCACAGACTTTTCTTTCTGTACTGGCCAAAAAAAAAAAAAAATAATAAAATAAGAATAAAAATGAATAATAATAATAATAATCAACAATAAAACAATAACAATAAATAAATCAAAAATAATAAAAATATAAGAGAAGATATTTCTAAAATAATAAGAGAAGTTTACCTCAGTATAATACGTAGAACACTTCCATATGATACTCCCCAGCAATTAAAACAAAAAAAATCGGAAATCTTACATTACGGTAAAAAATAAAAAATAATTAAAACTCAATTGAACACAATTAAAAAAATTAAATTAATTAAAAGAAATTTAAAGAAAAAAAATGGCAAAAAACGATTTTCCTTCCTGAAGCTGACAATGCTTTTTGACCGTATGTCGTGATCACAGGAATGAAAATTACCAAATGAGGTGAGCATGACACTTAAACAGGGATTATTTGTCTTTGCGCATGTGCGTAAAAGCCCACAAATCAGAGATTAGAAATGGCCGGCAAACATTAACAGAATTCTCATGTAATTTAATTTTGACAGTTTCTGCAGTTAATAGTGTGGTATAATTACATTGGACACCAAGTATTTTGGCCTTGTTAATTAAAAAAGTGTTTTTGTTAACGGCATGAAAGGCTAATTCTGACGCTGCTGAACAAGAAGGATGAACTGAGGCCACATGTTGATTTTTTACGAAATTCGAGGAAAACGCATAGAACCTTGGTACGATGATCGGAGGTTGGTATGAACCGATTTTACCCAGAATCCTTTGTGAAGGGGTGGGAAAAAATCGGTTTATATTTTTCTAGCATTGGTTTGTTTTTCTCTCAATAGATGTTGTTCTTAATTTCACAATTATAATTTTCAGTTTATATTTTGGGGCTCGGAACTGGGGTTGTTATGTTTAGTGAGCAGTGATCTTACCTCGCGCCTGTGTGGTTTTCCCCAATAGATTTGGGTTAGATATTAGTTTTGAATGTATCATTGTGACGTCATTGTGAATTTTAGTGAATATTTTAAACATTAATTTTGTGGCAATGCCTTGTGGGTGTTAACTGGAAAGGTCTATTTTTTTGTGTTTATGGTATGTGGGGAAGGGCCACCGCCTTTTGTCTGCAACGGAGATGCGGCTCCTTGTGTGCGGGATGAAACACTTTTTTTTTTTTTTTTTTTTTTTTTTTTAACCCTGAAAGATAAATTCCTTGCTATTTCCATCTGCTGTTGAGACCTAAAAATAAAAATCTGTATTCTTAAAGTTTTTTCCTTCCAAAGTTCAATCTGTTCTTGAAAAGCTGAAAATTAAACCTGTGTTTCCTTGAAGTTTTGCCAGTTTAATCTGCAATGGTGGTTTATAAAATCTATTCCAGAGTAAAAAAAAAAAAGAAACGTATACCAGGTCATTTATTTGTGTTGCGAACAAGGAAAAGGCAGTGATTTTTCAGTATAGTGTGTAGTTTCCGTATTGGCCTGGCCATATATTAAATTTGGTATCTTCAAAAAATCTGTTAAGCTGTTTATGCCACTGTTCAACATATGGGACAGAAATGAAGTATTTTTTAATATTACGATTATTGATTGATATAGTATTTTTAATCCTATCCGTAGCTTGTACCCTAATTCGGTTTATTGTAGCAAGGGGATAACCCCTGTTTAAGAATCTGCTGGTTAATATTTGTATTTCTCAGCCCAAAGCAGATTCCATCGTTGAATATTTATAGGCATTTAGAAATTGATTAAAGATAATAGATCTCTTGTAGGAGAACAGGTGATAGCTGTTATAATGCAGAAGCATACCGGTGTTTGTAGGTTTTCGATAGATGTTAAATTGAATTTTATTCGAGTTCCGAGTAAGCGTGAAATTTAGAAAATTTAATGACTTTGTATCCATACTCTTCCTTTCCAATGTAAATTTGAGCCTATAGTGAATATTATTAAACGAATGTAAAATGTCTTGGATAGTACTACTATCAATGATAACTAGAATATCATCTAAATACCTCCCATAGTATGTGATATGGGGGGTAGAAAAGCCGTCAAATGTATACGCTCAATCGTTGAGAGATAGATCTCCGTTATTAAGCCGCTCAAGCTGAATCCCATCGACAAAGCAAAAATTTGTTTGTATACTTTGTCTCGAAAGGTGATATAGTTGGCCCCAACTAAGAGTTTAATTAAGTGAACAATTTCTTTAATAGGAAGCTTCGTATAATTACCCAAACAATATCTAACGTGTATTCAACATTTACATTCATATATAACGAGGTAACATCTAGTCAGAATAAATTATCATTATCGCCAAGTCTACAGTACTTATGGTTATTAAATAGTGTATCGTAGTTCTTAATCCCAAATTGTATAGCCTGTCTAAAGGGTTTTATAATGCCTGTGTGGCCAAGGACGAAAATGCCAAGTTTCTGCAGGAAACAATAGGCCAAATAGGAAATCCAGTCTTGTGTAATTTTACCTGACCGAAAAGTGCAGGAATATTGCATGTTCTGGCCTTCAATTCCTTTAACTGAGCCATAGTAATGTAGTTGTTTTTTCAATATGTGGTTAACGTTTTATTGTATTGATTGACCAAATTGGTAAATAGTGCTGGGTCTACTTCGAGATAAGTGGAGGAATCTGAAACAACTGAATCTAACTTATTAATATAATCATGTTTATTGAGTATTATAACTATGTCTCCTTTATCTGCACTCTGTATAATAATGTCTTTATTTTCCCGAAGTTTACGTAAAGCTGAACTGTCATGTGTATTTAATTTAGGAAGCTGCATTTGTTTTATGTTATTCACCACTTGGTTAACTTGTTGAATAAATAAATCTTTTTGTGGAACATTATGAAATCCAAATTCAATATCAATTATGCACTGTTTTTTAGGTAGTTTTCGAGGTGTTAAATTATAATTTAATCGTTTGGATAAAAGTGAAATCTGGTCCTGCGATAGCATATACAAGGAAAGATTTGTAACCTGCTGATATGTCGGTTCGTTCAATGTAGGGTAAGGGGGTATTTGCGATCTAGCTGACGTATTCTGAGGTAGCACATTTTGTGTGTGGGGGGGTTGTCACCCAACTCGTATGTACTTGGTCGCAAGCCCTCGACAATGTGTTAGAATTCGCATGAACGTGTTTTGACCCTCTGGATAATGCATTCAGTTTGTTAATGTGCCTGTTTTTTTATTTCTGAGGCCTGTGCTTCACGTCGCAAATCTATGGAGGTCTTCAATACAGATCAATCATTAGGATGCATATAATTTTTTAATTTGTCACAAAGTTTCCTAACCTGGGAAAGGTATTTTCATTTATTAGAATACCGAGATCTTAAGGCAACTTTAACTATCTTACGCGATGTGGCAAGTGCTAGTTGCTTTATGCCCGAAATTTTACAAACTTTTAAAAACAAATTTTTGGTTTGTCGATGGGAGTGAAGCATATACATCTGATGCCTTTTCTACCCCATATCACATTCTATGGGAGGTATTAAGACGATGTTCTAGTTATTACCGATAGTAGTACTATCCAAGACATTTTACATTTGTTTAATAATATTCACTATAGACTCAAATTTACATTGGAAAGGGAGGGTACAGATACAAAGTCATTACATTTTCTAAATTTCACGCTTACTTGGGACTTGAATAAAATCCAATATAACATCTATCGAAAATCTACAAACACCGGTATGCTTTTGCATTATAACAGTTATCATCCGTTCTCCTACAAGAGATCGATTATCTTTAATCAATTTCTAAATACCTATAAATATTCAAAGACGGAATCTGCTTTGGGCTGAGAAATACAAATATTAACCAGCAGATTCTTAAATAGGGATTATCCCCTTGCTACAATAAACCGAATTAGGGTACAAGCTAGGGATAGGATAAAAATACTACCTCAACCAACAATCGTAATATTAAAAAATACTTTATTTCTGCCCTATATGTTGAACAGTGGCACAAACAGCTTAACAGATTTTTTAGTGATACCGAATTTAATATTGTGGCCAGGCCAATAGGGAAACTACACACTATACTGAAAAATCACTGTCCTTTCCTCTTTCGCAACACAAATAAATGACCTGGTATACAACATTTCTTGCAGGGATTGCAATTCATCGTACCAAGGTTCTATGCATTTTCCTCTGAATTTTCATGTAAATCAACAC
Organism: Mastigoproctus giganteus; assembly: GCF_048544385.1. NCBI lineage: Eukaryota > Metazoa > Arthropoda > Arachnida > Uropygi > Thelyphonidae > Mastigoproctus > Mastigoproctus giganteus. The sequence goes on along the minus strand of NC_143586.1, from coordinate 166,676,713 downwards.
GTGGCCTCACGTGCTTCTCGTTCAGCAGCGTTAAAATTAGCCTTTCATGCTGTTATCAAAAGACACTTTTTTATTTAACAAGGACAAAATACTTAGTGTCCAATATAATTATACTAGACTATTAATTTCAGAAACTGTCGAAATTAAATTACATGAGAATTCTGTTAAGGTTTGCCAGACTTTTCTAATCCCTGATTCGTTGGCTTTTACACGCATGTGCGAAGACAAATAATCCCTATTTAAGTGTCATGCTCGTCCCTATTCGGTAATTTTCGTTCCTGTGATCACGACATACGGTCAAAAAGCGTTGTCAGCTTCAGGAAGGAAAATTGATTTTTTCAATTTTTTTTCTTTAAATTTATTTTAATTAATTTAATTTTTAATTGCATTAGATTGATTTCTAATTGTGTTCAATTGAGTTTTAATTATTTTTTATTTTTTACTGTAATGTAAGATTTGCGATTTTTTCGTTTTAATTGCTGGCGAGCATCATACGGAAGTGTTCTACTTATTATATTGAGGTAAACTTTTCTTATTATTTTACAAATAATGATATCAACATAGAACATATTCAGCATTACAGCTTTGGTTCATACTATCAAAGAGAAGATATAAATAAACTGAATTAGGGTACAATGTGAGTAAAAAATGTAAAAAAAAATGCGAGAAGATATATAAAAATAGATAAGTTTACTTATCTACTTTTTATATATCTTTTTTCCTACTACTGAAGTCAGACTAACTGATCTGTAGTTATTGAGTTTGCTCTTAGAATCTAGCCTTTATGTATTGGTGGTATGTCAGCACTTCTCCAATCCAAAAGAATCTCTTCTGAGATTCCCCTGGACATAATGTCTTATATAAATTGCAGTGGTAGTTTTACTAATAAACAAAAATCTGTAATTTTGAAGTTGCTAATTTCATGTCTCAGCCTCTCCTCACCACGAAGGGTCTCTCATCAGATAATATCAACATGAAGTGCCTATTCTATTTACGAGCAACATCAACTAGGTTATCTTAGATTTTCCTCCATCCATTACATTCAAACAGTTTTCTTCATTGTATTCACACGTGCACACATGAAAAACTCTGTTCCCATCCTTTGTCATTGTAAAGTGTTTTTTGGCAGTACTATTATAGATAAACTTGTTGATGTAGTAGGCTTGAATACTTTTCATTGCTCTGAAACTTTCCCACGCCATCTTTTCCTGCTATATTAGAGTGGCCAGCTCCAAATTCAACCCTAAGTAGTCTCACTTATGCTGCACATACTGATTTCAATGTTTCTACAACTGCTGGAAGCATTTGTGATAGACATCTTTTGGAACTGCTAATACTTCCTATATCGTATTCTGAATAATTTTATCAGTTGTTGCAAATCTGTGACCTTTCAAGGAGACTCTAAGCATGCGGGGGCTGGGAAGCAAATTCTGATCGGTATAGCAGATGGCGGGGACTACAATGATAGAGAGCTTCACAAGAAATTCTTGAATGGAAATCGCTGAGTTGGCAGGGGTATTGTCACTTGACCAAAGCACCCCCCCCCCCAGTTTTCTGGCCGCCTTCATTTTCTTCAGAAAGCATTGCACAATTGCTGTAGAACTGTTATGTAGTATTTCTGGTTAGGTATTTGACCATGTGCAACAAATTCGCAATGAACAATGCCCTGTAAATCCAAAAACATGATCTTCACAATTGATCAAGATTTCCTTGCTTTTCTGCACCTTGGATAATATCGAGTTTTCCACTGAGAAGACTGGGCCTTAGTTTCCGGATTATGGCCATACATCCAAAATTCATTACCACTAATGATGGAAGAAGCAAAATGTGAGTAAGCAGCTGCATCACACTGATGAAGATCGTGATATGCGAGAACTCACCATCTGTGATGATCAGTGAGGATGTGAGACGCAAACTGAGCTGAAATCCATTAGTGAGGATGTGAAACAAACTGCACCAAAACCTCAATTTGAATTTTTGCCCTTCAAATCTTGTGTTAAAATTGATTAATATGTCCCATAAGCAATATCAGTTTCACTCCTGATTGATGACAACCATAATTGATTGAATCATAGGTCTTTGAAGTTGAAGGGCAGCCAGAGCAAGGATATTTTCAATGGACAAGCAGCCCTCTTTAAACTTTGTAAACCATTTTGAAATGAAATAAAATACATTCTATTCAGTACAAGCTTATTCAGACTCACTTCAGATAAACAGGTGATTCGTGCTTTTCTATGTTTAGATAAGTGACTAAATACATTTTGAGAAGTGAACTCAATACAATGCCAAAATTTAATGTCCGTCACATTGAAAAAAGTCAGTCCCGAACTTTTCCATCACATCTCATAAATAATAACGTAAAACCACTTTTAACAAATTGGCACATAAGAGTAGTAAAGGTTACAAAGACATTTCAATATAGAATTTAAATAATTTGAAAACTGTATGCATTTCTGCATTCAGTTCCTGATTTGGAAAAATACTGTTCCCTTTAGGGGAGAGGCTGACTTAAATACTGGATTTACAGCAGGATGGAACAATATGATACCATAAGTTTTAATTTATATAATATTGGTATAAAAACACCATAGACAACTCTTAAAGGAAAAGCTAATGCTTCACTAATTAGTGAAGCATTACTTATTCGAGGTAGTGCAATACATGGTAACTTGTTGTGAAGGATGAGCACAATATGAAATACAGTTGAAATGATGCTGTTTACACTACTATCATAGTTTTTCCTTTAAGAGTTGTCTATGGTGTTTTTACACCGATATTATATAGATAATTATAACTCTTAAAAATATTATGCCCAGTTGCATTTAGTCTTACTTATGCATAAGTGTTAAAGAATCATCAAAAATATAAAATCCCCACTAATTATGGGATAAATTTTAGATGTTTATCCCTGAGCATTACTCAATGTATACAGAGTATTTTTAAAATTTAAAAGCCACATTCGACAGTTTCATACCTAATATGAACATTAGGGATGAAACTATTATCAATGAATTAACTTAAATTCCAAAATCATTTTATACAAATAATATCCCAAAAAAGGGTGGATGTACTATCTGTCTAAAACTCAGAACATCATTGTCACAGTTCTTTCAAGGAATAATGGTCTCACATCATATGACAGGTGGCCTTTATTAATTATGCTAACTGTAAATGTTATATGAAGTGCATAGCCATGCAGCATATGGAAGAAAATCATGCAATAAACACATAAAAATAGCTATATATCTTGAACCCATACTGCTGAGCCACACTTGCACTATATGGTAAAGTAGTTAAGAACATAGGGTTATATTTAAATGTAAGGTATCAGAATAATTTGAAAATTTTATGCCTTACTGCATTCAGTTTCAAGTCTTGCAAACACAACTGTTCCTTTAGTGACAGCAACTAAGTTCTGTCTGTCAAGGTGTGGCTAATGCTCAAATTAGAGGAGAAGATGATATCTGCAAGTTGATCTACTTGATTAACAGTTTTTTCAGATTAATTAACAGTTTTTTCAAATCATACTGCTTCCTTGTTTAGATGACAGGTGGCAGCTATTGGTGAATTTATGCTAACCATGAATAATTTCCAAGTTTGCAGCCATGCAGCATATAGAAGAAAACACAATTAAATGCATAAAAATGACTCAATATTATGATGGTTAATGAAATGGGATTATTGAAATTAGTATTACGAGAGTTATTAAAATATAACATTGCAGTATTATTAGTATTAGTCGTGGCAAATTCATTTTTCAAATTCAAATGCAAGAAAGCAAGCTTATACAGCATGGCCCAAAAATTCCCATTCACCTATTCATATCCTCCAACAGTTTGTCTAGTTCTTCCCCAAATTTATTCAAACTACCCATTTCCACAACAGATGGTAGTTTGTTCCAGCAATCAACCATCCATTGGCCGAAGGCAACAGGTAGTTAATTGCTGGAAGGATGGTAAAATAGATGTGCTTCTGCACACCTATTCTGCAACTATCCTTCCTCAATTTGAATTTATTCTCCCTCATGTGCATAGTCTGCGCAAGAGGAACCCATGAGTATTCAGTTTGCTCAAGCCATTCAAAGAAGTCTTAAACACCTCAATTAGATCACCCAGCAGGTACCTAGTCTCAAGATGCTGCAATTTGCAGAACTGAAGAAGAGCCTTTCTTACCCCATTGTTACCCTCACCAATTTTTTTGCCCTTCTCTGAACCTATTGCAGCTCTACATCCTTAAAATGAGGTTGCCAAACCTGCATGCAGTACTCAAAATGTGGCCTGACCACTGCCTTGGACAATGGGATAATCACCTTATAGTTACTAGCAAAATTTCTCAATATCATTGACAAAACTCCATGAGCTGTCCTGGCAGCCTGTCAGCATTGCTCAGAGAACTTCATATCAGCCCATCTGCCTAACTTTTCTAGATCCTGTTGCAGTAGCATACTGTCTTTATTGTCATTAACAACCCTGCTGACCTTTGTATCATCTGCAAACTTCGACATTAAGCCTGATATATCTTCAATGATGACATTGATAAATACACAAAACAACAATAGGCCCAGCACCAAACCCTGTGCAACTCCACTAATAAAATTAGTCCATGAAGAGTATGTTCACTGATAATCAGTGTCCATCTTCCCCCACTCAAACATCCCTTTATCCATAGCAGTAATTTTCCCTTAATGCCACAGTGATCCAATGGAAAATTGGATCACTGTGGCATTAAGGTTAGTGATCCAATTTGTACAGCAGTCTTTTATGTGCAACAGTATCAAAAGCTTTCTGAAATCCAAGTATATGATATCAAAATTATTTTTTTGTATTCAGTTCCTTTGTTACTGCATCATAATATCCAATAAAATTAGTCACACAAGATTTCTAAACGAACCATGCTGTGACTGAAATATAACTGAACTCCTGTCTAGATGTCCTACATTACTTCTTTAACCAGTGACTCCATTATTTTCCCTGGAACAAAATGTAAGATAACAAGCCTTGTAGTTAATCTTTTAACCCTTTGATCCCCCCCTTTGTGAATTTGAGATACATTTGCACATGTCCAGTCCATAGGGACCTCCCCTGAATCCAAAGATACTCTCATAATTATTGTTAAAGGTTTGCTTACTTCCTTTGCTGCCTCGCTTTATATAACTGGATAGATCCCATCCACCCTAGTTACCTTTTTTATGTTTAACTTCAACAATTTCTCTTACACTTTCCTTTCCCTTATTACAAAATCATTTAGCTCCCTGTTAGAGTGTGATAAACTTCTGGCATTCACTCCCCTAAAGAATTCCTCATGTCTGAATGTAGATGCAAAATACCTATTCAGTTTGTCAGCAACCTGAGCAGGATCATCAACATTGAAACCATCAATATCAAGTGGCCTGTGTGATTCATCTCCTTCCTTCTTGTGTTTACATAAGTAAAGAAGTTTTTGCTGTTTTTTTTTTGATAAAGGTTTCTCATAATCTGCCTTGACTTGCCTAACTTCTTTTGTGACTTGATTGCAGACTAATTTATATATACATAGGGTTCTGTATCACCTGATAATTTATAAGCATCCCAGGCATTTTTATTCTCTGCCAAATGTCTCATTAGTTTATCTGATTATTTTATTGCATTAGCATTAGCAGAGGCATATGATGCAAAAAAGCAAGCTTATACAGCATCAGCCAAAAAAAAAAAAATTCACACATCCATTCCCTTTAAAAGTGCAGTTCCTCCTTGAATTTATTTAAGCTATCAACTTCCACGACAGATGGAAGTTTGTTCCAGCAACCAACTACTTGCTGGCTAAAGGCAAATTTCCACACATCTATTCTACAGCGTCTTTCCTCAATTTGAGTTTATGCCCCGCAGTTTCATAAATACATCTCAATCAGATCACCTTGCAGGTGCCTAGTCTCCAGATGCCGCAATTTGCAATGCCAATCTGCAAGATTGGTCAGAGAAAGATCTCCCCTTTATAAATTCATGCTGTGATTGCAAAAGAAATGCATTTCTATCAAGATTATCATGCATTATTTGTTTAACCACCGTTATTTACCATGGAACAGAAGCCAGGTCCGTAATTACTCACTTCACCATTTGAACCGCTTTGTGAATAGGGGAGACATTTGCACATCTTTAATCTATAGAGACCTTTCCTGAACCCAAGGATACGCTCATAATGATGGCTATAGGTTTGCTTACATCTTTTGCTGCTTCTTTTAATATTGTTGGATAGATTCTGTCCATGCCAGATGTCTTATTTACTTTTAACCTCAATAATCTCTACCACTTTGCAGATGATACAAAGGTTGGCAGGGTTGTTAATGACAGTAATTGCAGTGTGCTACTGCAACAGGATCTAGAAAATTTGGGCAGATGGGCAGAGAAGTGGCAACTGAAGTTTAACATTGACAAATGCAGAGTACTGCATATGGGTAGAAGTAACCCCAGAGGAATGTACCAACTGGGTCGTACTACACTTAGGGTGGTAGAAAATGAAAAAGATCTGGGAGTAATTGTGCAGTCAGATATAAAGTTTTCTGAGCGATGCAGACAAACTGCCAGAGCAGATCATGGGGTTTTGTTAATGATATACAGGAATTTTTCTAGCAGGGAAAATGACGTGATTATCCCTTTGTATAAGGAAATTGGTCAGGCCATGCCTTAAGTACTACATACAGGTCTGAAGGCCACATTTTAGCAAGGATGTAGATTTGCTTGAAATAGAGTAACAGAGAAGAGCAACAAGATTGGTGAGGGGAACGAAGGGGTCCTCTTACCAAAAGAGGCTTAAGTTCTGCAAATTTCAGTGGCTGGAGACTAGGCACCTGCGAGTTGTTGTTGTTATTTGGTTTTTAGGAGCATTAGCAACTAAGGCCATATTGCTCTGAGGATATGCAGTGGTCATTCCCTGACCTTTCCACATCCTCCATATTTGGTGGTCACAGGCTCGAACCCCGGCCTAATCAAGAAGCGTGTGCCACGCACTGCCGCCCCTGTCCACCTGGCTATAGAGGCATCGCACCTGCAAGGTGATCTGACTGAGGTGTATAAGATCTTGAATGGATTGAGCACGCTGAATTCCAATGGGATTCTTCTGCTTGCTCAGATTACGAACCTAAGGGGGCATAAATTCAAATTAGCATTAGTACAGGCATATGATGCAAGAAAGCAAGCTTATGCAGCATCAGCCAAAAAAAAAAAAAAAAAACTTCCACTTCACCCCTCCATTCGTTCGAAATACCTGTCCAGCTGAGACTTAAATTTATTTAGGCTATCAGCTTCCACAACAAGGGATGGAAGTCTGTTCCACCAACCAGCTACCCGCTGGCTAAAGGCAAATTTCTGCACATCTATCCTATATCTGTCTTTCCTCAATTTGAATTTATGCCCTCTCAGGTGATTATTCTGAGCAAGAGGAAGAATCCCATTGGCAAGACTTTATACACCTCTATCAGATCACCTCGCCGATGCCTAGTCTCCAGGCTCTGTAATTTGCAAAACTTAAGCCTTTCTTCATAAGAGCAACCCTTTGTTCCATTCACTAATCTTGTTGCCCTTCTCTGTACTCGTTCGAGCAGTTCTACATCCTTCTTGAAATGAGGCCTCCAGACCTGTATACACTACTCAAGGTGTGGCCTTATACAAAGGAATAATCACCTCCTTATCCCTGCTAGAAAAATTCCTGTATATCATTGACAAGACACCATGAGTGAGCTACTCTTGCAGCCTGTATGCACTGCTCAGAGAACTTCATATCTGCCTGCACAATTACCCCCAGGTCCTTTCCATTCTCTACCACTGTCAGTGTAGTACCACAGAGTTGATACGTTGCTCTGGGGTTACTGTTTCCCATATGTAGTACTTTACATTTGTCAATATTAAACTGCATTTGCTACCTCTCTTCCCATCTGCTCAACCTTTCCAGATCCTGTTGCAGCAGCATAGCATCAGTAGTGTCCTTAACAACCCTGCCAACCTTTGTATCATCTGCAAACTTGGACATTAAGCTTGATATACCATCATCAATATCATGTATAAATACAGAAAACAACAATGGACCCAACTGAATCCTGAGGAAAAATTTAGGAAAGCCAGCTGTAGAATAGATGTGTGGAAATTTGCCTTTAGCCAGAGGGTGGTTAATTTCTGGAAAAAACTTCCATCCGTTGTTGTTGCGAAATTGATAGCTTAAATATATTCAAGGAGGAACTGGACAAACTTTTAGAGGGAATGGTTGTGTGAATTTTTTTTTTTTTTTTTTTTTTTTTTTTTTTGGCTGATGCTACATAAGCTATTGGCTGATGCTACATAACCTTGCATCACATGCCTCTATTACTATTACTTTCCTCTCAGGTATCACAAAATCATTCAGCTCAAAGTTGTAATTTTAAATTGGTATACTTCTGGTATCCCCATCCCTAAAAACTTCTTCATGTGTAGAAAAGCAAACTCTGGGATAAATGTACAATCCTAAAGAATTGTACATTTATCCCAGAGTTTGTTCTATTACTGGAGATGCAATTTGCCTTCCCCCAACAGTAAAGATAGATAAAATGTAGATTGGCATTATTTTCTTAAACTAATTCATTACCTATATCGAAATAGTACCCATTTCTTTATCTCATTGCTTTTAACTGCCAAAAAGTAATACATATCGTCAGAGTTAGCTCCAAACACGTTCTAGGATTTGTAGGAGCAAATGCAATTAGTATTCAAAGGCTGGTCCAAATAGAGTAACAGATCTGCCTGGAATGAACCTGGCATATCATCGATACAGATAACAAATATATTCATACAGGTATTCATAAACAGGGTTTTTTTTATGAATTTCAGGATGCAAACAATATTCTTGTGGACACCAACTAGAGGAAATGTGACTTTATTAGTATAAGACATTAACATATTTTTCAGCTTTTGCACCAGCAACATACAAACCAAGTGTTTGGGTAATGAACCTCTAATAAATATATTAATTTTATCTTGCAAAGAATAGGAAATAAATTTTTATCAGACTCATCAATACATTTTAAAATAATAATATTTAAAAACAGAAATCTTTAAAAACAGAAATCACAGGAACAGCAGTTAAATACAACCATAATAAATATGCAAAAAATAAAATCTGGAAATTTCCAAAAATGGAATGATAATACAGATAAAGAAAAGTATGTTTAAATAGTGGTAAGTATCATTATGTTAACTCTATATCTTAATAGATCCAAGCTAAAGGTTATTTCAGTGTAATAGACGAAAACTCATTGAACGTAAAAAATGCATATAATTTTCAAGTCAATACACATTTTCAGAACCAGAGATTAAAAGAATACACATGAAGAAAAATGATTTAAATGTCTGTTAAAATTCCATAAGGTCAATACACTAAACGTAGGGGATTTTGATAGAAATTTAAATTAAATATAATTCAGTACAAATGAGTACTGCAACAATAAATCTAAGATGTTTTATATTATAGAATAAAATTAAGTTTTAAACTTAACATAAATTAATATACATGTGGCTTATATCACTAAAAGTGACATTTTATTTGGTTTAAGAATATCTGAATCTGCATATCTGACTTATACATTGGAAATAAAAATAGGGTAAGAACTTCCATGTTTAACACAGGCAGTATTTGAATTTTCAGACATAATGCATTTCTGAAACTTGTTCAAAAGTTTAGTGATAGACTTACAAGGTATACTAGTATTAATACTAACCACATGGGGCAAGGTCCCATGTGGTTAGTATAAATATTAGAGGCTTTTGCTGCACCAACCAAAAATAAAAATTAATTATTTAATAATAATAAGTAATGAAATAAAATAAAATAAACTACTTATTTGACTATCTCTTACATAGATATCTATCCAGTTGACCTTCAAATTTCCCCAAGCTGTCAACCTCACGAGGCAACTTATTTCAGTAACAATTTGCTGTATAAAAGAAAACTTTGTGCAATCCAGTTTAAACTCTCTCCTCCCCTCCTGAATTTATGGGGAGGGGAGGTGTCCCTAATTTTGGAATCATTCATAAGAGTGAAAATTTTACTCCATTCATTTTACTTTCTCCTCTCAAAACCTTATATGCCTCAATTAGGTGCCTAGTTACTAAGCTCTGTAGCTCTTTTGATTAATTCAGCTGATGTGTTGCCCAACTCCAGACTCTTTCAAGAAGCTCAGTTAATTTTGACCTCCTTATCTCTTTCTATCTCTTTACAATTAAATGTTCACAAAATCATTGACAGGACACTATGGGGCTTCCTTGCTGCCTATCTATGCTCTTTGGACAAGTTCATATATGAGCATATTGTGACTTCCAAATCCCTCTCTTCATCTACTGTTTTCAATGCAACCCCACCAGCACATAAGTTATTTTTGGGTCACCTTGCAATTCCTGCATTAAAACATGCCTGAGGCATATCAGGCATTTTTAAATTTTAAATTTAAAACAAGGCATATCAGGCTTAATGTTTAAATTTGCAGATGATACAAAAGTTGGCAAGGTGGTTAATCATAGTAATCAGGGTATACATTAGCATTAGTGGAGGCATATGATGCAAGAAAGCAATCTTATTTTGCATCAGCCAAAAAAAAAAATATATATCCCATTTCACCCATCCATGTGCTCCAAAAGTTTGTCCAATTCTTACTTGAATTTATTTAAGCTATCAACTTCGACAGTGACAGGTGGACGTCTGTTCCAGGTATCAACTACCAGCTGGCTAAAGGCAAATTTCCATTCATCTGTTCTACAACTGTCTTTCCTCAATTTGAATTTATGCCCCCTCAGGTTTGTAATCTGAGCAAGAGGAAGAATTTCATCAGCATTGAGCCTGCTCAAAACATTCAAGGCCTTATACACCTCAATCAGATCATCTCGCAGGTACCTAATCTCCAGATGCTGCAATTTTTGGAACTCAAGTGTTTCTTGGTAAGAGGATCTCTTCGTTCTTATCACCAACCTTGTTGCCCTTCTCTGTATTGTTCTAGCAACTCTATAATCCTTTCTAAAATGAGGTCTCCAGACCTGTATGCAATACTCAAGGTGTGGCTTGACCACTGCCTTATGCAAAGGGATAATCACCTCCTTTTACCTACTAGCAAAATTCCTGTTTATCATTGACAAGACACCATGAGCTACTCTTGCAGCCTGCCTGCCTGCACTGCTCAAAAAATTTCATATCTGTAATTACTGTCATTAACAACTCTGCCAACCTTTATATCATCTACAAACTTGAACATTATGCCGGATATACCTTCATCAATATCATTGATAAATATACAAAACAACAGTGGGACCCCATACTAAACCGTGGGGACTCCACTAATAACATTAGTCCACAAAAAGCAGTGTCCGTTGATTATCACTTTGTCTTCTCCCACTCAACCATCCTTTTATTCATTGTAGCAACTTGCCATTAATGCCATACAGCTCCATTTGTACAGTAGTCTTCCATGTGCAACAGTATCCAAAGCTTTCCTGAAATCTGAGTATATGATCTGAAAATTATTTTTTTTTGCATCCAGTTCCTTTGTGACCACATCATAGTATCCAATCAAATTGGTCAGACAAGACTTCCCCTTAACAAACCCATAGTGTCTCTGAATTATTACTGTTGTCTTGTCTAGATGATCCTGCAATGCTTCTTTAACCAGTGACTCCATTATTTTTCCCAGCACAGAAGTTAAATTAACAAGTCTGTAATTACTTGTTTTACCCTTTGATCACCTTTTGTGAATTGGGTATACATTTGAACAACTCTAGTCTGTGGAGACCTTCCCTGAATCCAAGGATGAGCTCATAATTATGGCTAAGGGTTTGCTTACTTCCTTTGACACCTCTTTTAATATAACTAGATAGATTCCATCCACCCCAGGTGCCTTTCTTATGTTTAACTTAAACAATTTCTGCTCCACTTTGCTCTCAGTTATTACAAAATCATTTAGCTCCCTGTTAGAATTTAATAAGCTTCTGTCCTCCACTTCCCTACAGAGTTCCTCATGTATGAATGTAGATGCAAAATACTCGTTCAGTTTGTCAGCTATCTGAGCAGACATCCGATGTAACTTATATAATTTTATTTTCAATAAAGAAATTATATGGTTCTAAAGATCAATTAAATTGTTGATGCTACTGAAGCAGATGATAATGCCGATATTGAAAATAATATCCTTACACAGAATTAGTATCCAAAGAATATCCTTACACAGAATTACACTCCCTAGAAACCAGCAGAAAACCCTTTCCTCCAACAATGCAAGAATGCCTGCATTCACTGACTTTGTACCATGGACCCCATGATCCTTCGACTCGTAGTGATGGTGATGAACCTTAGGAAAGAAAACTGTAATTGTGACAATATATTTCATCATCTTAAAAATGCAATATTGCAAGTACTTTTTTTTTTAAGAATATTATAGATATGCAAACAAAGCACAGAAAAAACATTACCACTTCAGGATTCTTTATTTCTATAGCTTATTTTAAATAATTAGTATTCCTTTATTGCAACTAAAAACCTAACATCTAGGATACAAATAAGAAGAGGGAAAGAGATAAAAGAATATTAACAAAAGAATTATATGACTATTTTCAGTAAGTGCATGTTGTGAGTATTAAGCATTTTTTATGAAGATAAAAAAAGACTTAATACTTCTTTCCTGTGTTATTTCATTTCTATACTACAATGAAAGAAACCATCAATTGTTACTGTTCATTCTGCAATTCCTAACTTTCATAAATAGCCATCTAAAATATAATTATTTTTTTCCATTCACCCCAGTGTCTCATATTAAGAACTGATTTAAAATTTTACCATCAAAGTAGCCTTAAAATTTAAAAATTTGTAAAATTTAGACAGAGAAGTTTAATTAAATTGCTTGGACAGATAAACTTGCTAATCAACTCAGTCAGAATGATTTTTTTGTTATGATTTATTTATGCAACTCATGTTTTTTTTTTTTTTATACAAGAGTGCAGTCAGGTACTCATAAAAAATCACCACATGCTTTCAAATCATAATGATGATGGTATGCATGCTGCATGGTTGGCCATTCCTTCAATATACAGCATGATAAATAAAAAAATTACAGCACATATCTAGTGTACATTTGAACAAAAGAGAATTTTAGGCAATATTCTCCAGGAAAAAAGTGTTTTCTATGGTCTGGTAAATATGGTACTCACTTCACCCTTTTGCCCCTTTGTGAATAAAAGAAACATTTGAACATCTTCAGTATTGAAGGACCTACCCCAAATTCAAAGTTGATCTCATAATTATGGCATTTTTTTTTCCCCCTTTATTTTTCAGTTCATCTGATTTATATCAGTCTTATTGGAGTAATGTATCATCCTGCACACCTTTGTATTTCCAGTATCGTTAAAAAATAGCGAAAATAGTAAGGGAGCTCAACACCTAACCTTAAGGGACTTCACCAATAACATCACTCCATGAAGAGTAGTAACCATTAATAACCACTATCTGCTTCTGATCACTGAACTATCCATTGCCCATGGGCAGTAATTGTTCCATAATGCCACACTACTCCAATTGTATAGCAGTTATGCAAATATGTGATGTAAAAATTACTCATTTTGCTTCCAGTTTACTTGCAATTCCCTTGTAGTAGCTAATCAGATTGGTCAAACAAGATCTCCCCTTAACAAATCCAGGTTGTGATTGCCATACAACTGAATACCGGTCAACGTGATCCTGCAATACTTCTTTCACCACTGAATCCATTATTTTCCCTAACAGAGAAGTCAAGCTTATAGATTTGTAATTACTTATTCTGCCCATTTATCTCCTTGTCAATAGGAGAGATATCTGTATATCTCCAATCTCTACAAACTTCTCCTGAATCCAAGGGTGCTCTCATAACTATGGCTAAAGGTTTACTTATGTGTTTTAATGTATTTTGCTGCTTGTTTTAATAAAAATGGAGAGCAATCATCAGCCCTGGGTGCATTATTTAGTTTTATCTCTTGGACAGCCCTTGGCGCCTTGTCAATGATATACAATAATTTTGTTAGCATGGAAAAGGAGGTGATTATTTACCCAATTAAGCTGTCCATAACCATTGCTAAGAAAGAGTAAGAATGGGTTCATTACTCTTTCTCACAATGGTTAGTCCCTTAATGTACAAAGTCTAAGAAATGGCAAGGGTTCCATCTTTACTCTTTCTTGGACTATGCACATTAGGGGACATAAATTTAAATTATAAAAGGATAGTTTCTGGATAGATGTGCAAATTTCTGCATCTCATATGTCAGTCCCCTCTAATTAGCATTGAAAAATAATGCAAGGAAGTAAGTTTTTACAGCATCTGCATAAAAAACCTACCCACCTCATATGTCCATTTTCTAATAATTTGTCTAACTCTTCCTTAAATTTATACAACCAACCCACTTCCAAAACACCAGATGTAAATTTGTTCCAACAGTCAGTTACTTTCTGACTGAAAGAAAATTGTTGCATGTCCATCCTGCAGCCATCCTTTTTCAATTTATGTCCCCTTATATATGTTGTCTGTCTAGTTTTCAAGTGCTGCAACTTGCAGAAACTGAAATCTTTCATTAGAAGAGTAATACCTTTTGAGTTCCCAACTAATCTCATTGCTCTTCTCTGTATTCAAATTGAACATTTGAATACAGAGCAGTATTCATTTTAAAAAGGACATGGAACTGCTATTCAAACAGTTCCACATCCTTTTAAAAATGAGGTTTCCAGACCTGTAAGCAGTACCCTGCTCTACTCGAACTTAACTACTGTCTTATAACTGGAATAATCACTTCCTTGTTCCTTACTGGTAAGATTACTGTATATCATTGAATGATCCCCATGACTTATCCTGGCAACCTGTTTGTACTGCTCATTGAAGTTTATTCCCAACAGTAAAATTATTTCCAGGTCTCTTTAATTCTCTGCCCAACTGGTATGTTATTCTTGGATTACTGTTAGTCATATGCAGCACCTCACATTATTCAGTGTTAAACTTCATTTGTCTCTTCTCTGCCAATCTGCCTAATTTTTATATATCTCGTTACAATAGTACACCTTGATTTTGTCATTAGCCTGCCTACATACCTTTGTATCATCTATAGACTTAAGACAACAAGCTGAATTTGACTTCATCAATATTGTAAATAAATACCGAAAACAATGATGGGCCTAGCACTGAACTTTGGGGGACTCCACAAATAAAATTAGTCTAAGAAAAGCAGTGCCTACCGATAACCACTCTGTCTTCTCCTGCTCAACTATTCCTTTATCCATAGCAGTAACTTGCTCTTAATAACATTCTACTAGAATTTGTACAGCAGTCTTTTATATGTTAAAGTATAGTATCAAAAGCTATTCTGAAATCTAAGTATATGATGTCAAAATTATTTTTTGTGCCAGATACTTGGTTATTGCATCACAGTATAAAATCAGTTTGATCAGAAAAGGTCATCCCTTAATAAATCCATGCTGTGACTGCAGTATAACTGCATTAATGTCTAGATGGCCTGCATTACTTCTTTAACCAGTGGCCCATTGTTTTCCCTGGAACAGAATGTCAAGCTAATAGGTCTGTAATTACTCAATTCACTCTTTGAATCTACTTGTGTAGGAGAGACACTGATCTACCCTGAATCCAAGAATATTATCATAATTATGGCCAAAGACCTGCTTATCTTTATATAATTGAATAGATATCACCAACCCCAGGTGCCTTGTTTAATTTCAGCTTCAACAGTTTCTCTTCCATTTTTTTTCCAATTATCACAAAATTGTTAACTCCCTTCTGAATTGATCCACATCTGGCTTCCCCATCCCCAAATATATTTCTCATGTGTGAATGGAGATGTAAAATATATATATATATTCCATTTGTCAGCAACCTGAGCATGATCATCAACAGATAAACCATTCGCATCCAGTGGACCAATGTGATTCATCTCTTTCCTCCTAGTGTTTACATAAGTAAATAGGCCTTTGTTATGTTTCTTTGCAGTCTTTGGCATTAATTTTCTTATCTTCATTAGCCTGCCTAAAACAATTTGTGACTTCTTTTCAGACTAGTTTATATCTACTGTACATTTCTGTATTGCCTGATAATTTATATGCATCCATGCATATTTTCTCTGCCACAAGCCTCATCAGTTCATATAACATCCATTTAGGTCTAAATCTTAAACAATATCTTCTTATTTGGTATAAAAATCCTAGCAACTTCTAAATACTTCCCTTAGTTCTACCCATTTAGAATTTGCTGTTCTTAACATTATCAGTTGGTCCCACTGCACAGAATTTGATTGTCTGATACCACTGTAGTCACCTTTACAACAGCAAAAGCTCTTACTTTTGTCTGACAGTAATTACATAAGTAAATCCCACATCAGTAACCCAGGATCACTGCCACTTAGTCGGTCTTTTTATCTGCAGATTCTTAATGCAAGAATTGCTCTTAATAATAACTGTGATAATCAGATCAAGATTATCACAGTTATTATCTCTTTTTGTCTCTCTAATGTGCGGTGTAGAAAACATTCATCCAATAAATCCACAAAAAGTCCTGCTACTGTGTGAGTGAGACCCACAAGTGGGTCAAAATTAAAATCTCACATTATAAGATATCTGATTTGCCATCCTACTCTATTAGTATAATTGTTTGTTATAGTCAATACAGTCATAATGCCTATAACATGATTGGACTCTCATTTTTGCTTTCCCAGTATTTATGTCACATCAAACTGATTTGACATTAGACTGTTGCTCGACCTACTTAATCCAGTAAATGTAAATAATATTACTTCAACACAAATTCAAAACAAAAAAAAAATTAATAATATCAAGGTGCAATAAATTATAAGCAATAAAAAAAAGTCTATTTAGCAGAGCTCAGAAGTCATAGCTGCATGGTAGCTAGTGCAGGGTAAATGATATTGATATTTCAGGAAAATGTTAATAAATATTTAAGATAAATGCCTATCAGAAAATTTTGCAGCTTAAAAGTGGGCAAGGCCTTGGGTATCAATGGTATTTGCCTGGTGAATGAGAAGAAAGCTGCAATGGAGAGTGTCATGATTATTGTTAATCATGAGGCCATCTTTACACTCTAGAGTAATCCCCCTGGGAGAAGTCTCAATGTCTTGCCAGTCCATGAAGGTGATGTAAGAACTGAAGGGAGTGATTCTCTTATGAATCATGGCCTGAAGAAATGTGCTATTTGTGAAATGTTTGTGAACTTTCTGGAACAGAACATAATATTGGCAAGGGGATGTCTTTTTGTGAGCTCAGTGCAGAAAGTGTGAAGAAATGAGGCACCAACCCAACATTGTGATGGCCCTTTATGAGAGCTTGAAGAGTAAGGTGAATGCCCTTGAAGGTATTAACATGGAAGGGGCCCATCAAGCTGTCAGCTGCTCAACTCATGCCAGAGCTCCCATTTGAGCATCAAGCAAATCAGAGAGCAGAATGCACTAATCCCAAAGGAGGTGGTGTTGGTGACTATGTCAGGAAATTGGTAAATATATTGTGCACAAAGGATAGGTGGAACAGGACCAGATTATGTCTGCCAGAGGCAAAAGTTGAAGATGCAGAGCAGATATCATCTTTTAAGAGCACAAAAGGTGATACTCATGTATATGTTGGCACTAATGACATTAAGGAGTAGATCTGTTGACTTACTTGACAAGCACAAGATAATGTTGAAGAAAAGTTGCAAGTTAGGATTAAATATAAAAGTGTCTGCAATTCTGCCCAGGCACGATTGGATGAAGTATATGATGAGAACCTTGTCAATCAATTCAGATTGTGCACGACTCATAGGACAGAATTTTTCTCAGCGTAGTCACTGCTTTTTAACAGGAGAGACTGCATATACAGGGATGGGATACAGTTAAATAGAAGGGTACAAGAATATTTGCTGATGCTATTGAGGCAGCATTAAGTGGATTGGAAAACTGCTAGCTTGGGGGGATAGACACACAGCCTAAAAGATTAACAATAGTCGTAGGCAGAGGTGAAAGTGATTCTTGCACTGTTTCTACTGGAACATGCAGCAACTTGAAAAGCAAGGCACTGGGGATTCCAAGGCCTGCAGTAAATCATCACTGAAGAGGTAAATACATGGGTTGTGTTAGGGTAATTAAAAGTAAGAACAGGTGCACATATACTTGCACATTCACCAATGCCAGGAGCATAGTTGATAAATTTGATGAGTTTGAAGTGCTGGTCAAGTCATCAAATGAAGACCATTGTGATGATATCTCTGATATCCTCACAGTGCAGAATTTTAATACAGGGAGTACAATGTATGCAGAAAGGACATTTATTTATTTATTTAATTTGATGGTTTCAGCCAATGTTTGGGAACCCCATGAAACTATGGTACAGTTTAAATTTTCATACATAGATATGATATTATAATACAAATTAGAATGTTATACAAAATGCAAAGTGAAGTACAATATATTACAAAATGAACATCCTGGATTGATACAACTTCCAATTTCGAATATCATACAAAATGCAGAGAGCCACGAGTACCTGGAAATAAAACGTTAGCTACAATATCTTACAAAATGAACATCCTTGAATGATACAACTTACAATTTCGATTCTCAGACAAAATGTTGAGAGCAATGAGTATGCCATTCCAGGGCAAGTTCCCACCAGTTACAGAATGAAGTTACCTCTCATCCTACGCTTGCTGTTTTTTTTTGTTCTATTTTCTTTTCTGTTCCACTTATAGATTTCATCTGTCCTGTTGAAATAATAACTAATTTTCTAATAAAACCCTTCTTTTAAAAATTTGTGTCACAAACTCTTTAAACACCACGAAATCCTATTTTGTTTTAATCATTTGACCCTCAAAACCTCTACTCATATTGTTATTCATACTTGGAGCACTACATTTATATTCAATCCTTAAGTCCACATACTCTTCACAATTGTATAAAACATGCTCCCATGTTTCCACCTCTCCACAAACATCTTTATTCTTTGAACTGCTCCAAACCTATTCAACCTTTCAAAGAAAGATCGATGACCTATCACGAGAAACAAACTATGCAAGTCTATCTGAGACCATTTACAACTTATATGGTGTCTCCGTAGCCAGGTGGGCAGGGCAAGCAGTGCATAGCACACACTTCTTGATTAGACCAGGGTTCGAGCCCATGACCACCAAATACGGAGGATGCAGAAAGGTCAGGAATGACCACCACATATCCCAGGAGCAATATGGCCTTAGTTGCTAATGCTCCTAAAAAAAACAAAAAACCATTCTTTCTTACATCTGGTAAAAAATTTCTTGTTATTTCTCCTTTATTTGAAGTCTCCCATTGACTTTGCCAAATCTCTAGCAACTTGTTCCATACTCTTCTTTTCTCCCACTTCATATCTTCTAGATTTAATTCTATTTCAAGCAGCCTATATGGTTTCCATGATTGCACATAATAGCACAGTGCCCTGTAGGCTAGTAACAAATCCAATAACAGTCCTACACGCTACTAACATTTGCATCAACATTACTCTTTGTACTGAATACAGCTTTCATTTACCTCTTTCCTTCTGCTAACCATATTGGTGCACCATAAGTTGTTATCAGTGCAAAGATACATTCATATAAAAGATTTATTGCTTCCTGGTTATGCGGGATATTATTCCTACAAATCTTTTAATTTTATCACTTATTGCATTGATATGTCCAATAAACTTCATATGCTGATCTATATGCACTCCTAAATACTTCAAAGTCATCAATGATTGCAGACTGAGTTCTTCTATCTTTATATGCAGATATTTCCTTACAGACAGCATCCCTCTTCAACAACAAAATCTTTGTTTTTTGCCCATAAATCGACAATCTGTGTAGTCTATACCATCCTTTCAATTCTGACAATATCGTATTTGCTTTGTTTCCAGTTTTGCTCTTGACCCTCTTTCTATTGTTATAACTAAGTTATCTGCATAAGCAATCATATAGACATCCTGAAATTCTTTCCCCAACCAGTCTTCTAACACTATCGACCATGTTAGTGGACCAAAAATGGATCCTTGTAGACATCCTTTTAATACGTTTCTTGTTACTGCTTCATATTTGTTCTTAACTGTCGCAGATCTATCTCTGAAGTAATCTTTAATTACATTATAGATTTTTGAGGAACATTTAGCCTTCCTCAACATTATTAGAAAACTCTCCCAACTGACATTATCAAATGCACCAGTAAAATCTATAAAGATTCCAATCATGTGCTTAACATTTGTCTCTTGTACTATGTTTTTAGTCATATTAATGCATCTTCTGTTCCTTTCCCTCGAGTAGAGACACACTGATTCCCTGAAATTGGAAGATTCTGTTTAATATAATAGTTTGTGCTTCCTGTCAGCATTCTCTCATAGACTTTACCCAAACCAGGCAACTGGTCTATACAAACTTGGCTCATTTCTAGGTTTCTCTGGCGACTTTTAACAATATTTTTAATAGGGCTTCCTTCCATGGTGCAGAAAACACACCATCCTTCAAACTTGCATTATATATCCCTAAAAGATCGTTTGACCATTTTTCTCACATTCATTTTATCAGTTCAGCCTCAATCAAATCCATACCTGGGTATTTCCCTAATCATATTCTTCCAATTGACTGCTCTAATTCTTCCACTGTGAAGGGCTTCTTGCTTTTCCTATTAAGATACTCCTCGTTTTCTATTTTATTTGTGATTTGCAGTTGTGTATATTTTATCCTTCCTTCTTCTACTCCAGTTATATGATCCAATATCCTATTAACAGAACTTCTCCAATCCAATGTTTCTTCATTATCCTGCCCAATTGAGAAAACAATATCATTTGCAGGGGATTTAAATTTTCCATTGATAACTTATAGACTAATTCCCAAGGTTCTTCATTACCTGATGTCTTTACTAGATCTCTCCATGTCTGATATTTTCTTTTAGCTACCTGATGTATATAACTTCTTTTTAATCTCCTATATTCTTCTCCCTTTTTTCCCATTTAGCATTTTTTGTAATAAATCATCTTAGTTGGTTCCCTATAACCTTACCTCACTCTTTTGTTTCCTGCTGACCAAGTTCAAAGGATATTGCCCTGCGATTACTTGTCACCCAAGTGGAGTTCACCTTCCAATTTGTAATACTCACATTTCCTCTGCCCATTAGACCAAGTTACTCAATGTTGGACTCACCATCAGTCCAGAACGCTGAATCTTCATCAGACCTATTGTGAACTATTAATGAATTACCTAAGAGAAATTCCTCTAAATTTCTTTCCTTTATTATCTGTTTGCCCACTGTGCTAAAAGCACTCTTGGCATTTGTATCAGAGAAAATAACTATTTCCTTACCCCGTAATCTTTCCAGTACTGCTTCTAAGTAATCTACATATTCTTCTATATCTGAGTCATGTTTCAATACAAGTGCTTCAATGCAAGATACATGTGTCGTCCAAGATTTTTGCAGCTCCGGCGAACCTTTGTTTTGTTGACTTAATTGTTATACTAAATTATTTTCTATAAGTAGCTTTATAGTTCTAGTCAAGCTCCGTGATTTATTTTGAATTTAGATAGCGATTCTAAAAGTTAATATTTAGTGTCGTAGATTTTACCGTTCGTAAATTGCTACCATTATTACACAATGCAGAATGGCGTAACGTTTTAACTTCATAGTGTAAGGCTTAACATAAAACTAGATAGCGAAATACGTAGCACTGTATTAGAAATCTGTTAGATTAATATAGTATTATCAATTATTCAGTAAAATTTATTAATCTTATTAAATTTCATTGTTAATTAAATCATACTTAAACGGAATCATGACCCAAACTAGAGTAGCAAAGCAACGGGCACAAAGTAACAGGAGTGCTGTGGCTTGGGGGAGAACCAAAGGGGGCAATTCTCCAACGCATCACAGTCTAAAAAAAATGTATGAAATGTTTGCAGATCTTTCTAGAACAGGACATGACATGACAGGATATAAAGACATCAAGAGGATGTCTTTGTGGGTGCTAGGTGCAGAGACTGTGAAGCAATTAGGCACCAAATAAACGTTCTGATGAGTATATATGGGACTTTGGGGTGTAGGGTAGATGCCCTCGAGGAAATAAATATGAGGGCCCATCAAGCTCTCAGCTGCCCAACTCAACACCAAAGCTCACTACTGTGCATCAGGCAACACAGTGACAATCCCCAAGGCAGAATGCACTGGTCCCACAGTAACTAGTTATTGTTGGTGACTCTATCGTCACGTAGATGAGGAATATATTATGCAAAAAGGATAGGTGGAACAGGTATGTCTGCCAGAGGCAACGTTAATGATGTTGTAGAGCAGATATAATCTTTTAAGGGCACAAAAGGTGATGTTGTTGTACACGTTGCCACTAATAACATTAAGAATAAGATATCTGCAGATTTAATTAACAAGTACATATCAATGTTGATAAAAGTTGTGAGCTAGGGTTAAATTTGAAAGTGTCTGCAATTCCGCCCAGACACAATAGGAAGGAGTATATGATTAGAGCCTTGTCAATCAATTCGGCCCTGGAGAGATTATGCAAGGCTCATGGGGTAGAATTTTTTTCAGTGTGGTCTATGCTTGCTAACAGGAGAGACTGATTCTACAGGGATGGGATACACTTAAATAGAAAGAGTGCAAGAATATTTGCTGATGCCATCATGGCAGTGTTACATGGAAAAAAAAAATGCTAGCCTGGGGGAAATTCACAGATTAAAAGTTTAACAGTAGCTGTAGGCAGAGGTGAAAGTGATTCTTGCACTGCTTCTATTGTAATGAGCAGCAGCCTAGAGAGCAAGTTTCTGGGGATTTCAAGAGCTGCTGAGAGTCATCATGGAACAAGTAAATACATGGGCTGTATTAGGGTAGCTAAGAGTAAGAAGAGGTGCATGTATACACCTGTTCTTACTCTTAGCTAAGAGTAAGAACAGGTGCATGTATACTTGCATGTACACCAATGCTAGAAGTATAGTAAATAAATTTGATGAATTTGAAGTGCTGATCAAGGCATCAAAGGCAGATATTGTTGAGTTATCAGAGACATGGTGTCAACACAGATATAAGCAATGCAGAATTGGAATGTGGGAAGTGCAATATGTAGAGAAAGGGTAGGAAGGGAGGAGGGGTTATGTTGTTATTCCAGAAACCATAAAATCTAACGAAGTACATCCAGTTGACATGGGCGGACAGTGCAATGTTGAGTCTGTTTGGTGTGATATAAACACTTGGAAAGGGAAAAAGAGTAGTAGTGTGCTATAGGCCTAATGATGACTACAACGAACAGTTGTGCAGAGAAATAGTGGGCCAATAAATCAGAAAGTCTTGTAATGGGGGATTTTAACTTTCCAGATATGGACTGGAACTTCTGCGTTGGTCACTCACATGGTAGCAAGACTTTTGTGGATTTACTGGAGGGTTTTTTCTACAGCAACATATTCGAGGAGCAACCAGAGAGAGTAATACTCTTGATCTAATTATCAGCAGTGATTATTCATGCATTAAGAATTTGCAGATAAAGGAACCACTAGGTTACAGTGATCACAGTGTACAGATGTGGGATTTACTTAAAGATGTAACTACATCAGGGGTAAAAGGAAGGGTTTTTGTTTTTGTACAGGCGACTACAGTGGTCTCAGACAGTTTTTAAATTCTATACAGTGGGATCAACTGTTACCAACGATGAATTCTAAATGAGAAGCCTTCAGGGACTTTATCTTGGAGGCTACTAGGCTTTTCATACCAACTAAGAAATACTGTTCAAGGTTCAGGCTGAAATGGATGTCAGATGAATTAATGATGCTCATAGCAGAGAAGAAAAATGCATGAGATGCATATAAATTATCAGAGGACACAGAAGCCTATGGCAGATATAAGCTAGTCTGTAATCAAGTCGTTAAGGTGGTTTGGCAGACGAAGGCAGATAATGAGAAATCTTTGGCAAAGGATGCAAAGAAAACCAGCAGAGTTCTTTACTTATGTAAATTCTAGAAGGTAGGGGATGAATCAGATTGGTCCACTTAACATAGATGGTTCGACTATCAATGATCATGCTCAAGTAGCTGATAAACTGAATGAGTATTTTGCAACTACATTCACACATGAAGAGTCATTCAATGACGGGAGTGGTAGAAGTTTATCAAACTCTAACAGGGAGCTAAGTGATTTTGAAATAACTGAGAGCAAAGTGGAGGAGAAATTTTGAAGTTAAACATAAAAAGGGCACCTGCGGTAGATGGAATCTAAGTAATAAAACCCTTAGCCATAATTATGAGTGCATCCTCAGACACAGCATGGGTTTGTTAAAGGGAAGTCTTGTCTGACCAATTTGATTGGTTACTACAATGTAGTCACAAAGGAACTGGATGCAAAAAATAATTTTGATATCACATACTTGGATTTCAGGAAAGCTTGCGATACTCTTGCACATGGAAGACTGCTGTACAAATTGGAATGGTATGGCATTAAGGGCAAGTTGCTGCAATGGATAAAGGGATGGTTGAGTGGGAGATGGCAAAGAGTGGTAATAAATGGACACTGATCTACGTGGACTAATGTTATTAGAGGAGTCCCCAAAGGGTTCGGTGCTGGGCCCATTGTTGTTTTGTGTATTTATCAATGATATCGATGAATGTATATCAGGCTTAAGGTCGAAGTTTGCAGATGATATAAAGGTTGGCAGAGTTGTTAATGACAGTAAAGACAGTATGCTACTACAACAGGATCTAGAAAAGTTAGGCAGATGGGCTGAGAAGTGGCAATTGAAGTTTAACACTGACAAATGCAAAGTACTGCATATAGGTAACAATAATCCTAGAAAAATGTACCAACTGTGTGGTACTACAATAGGGAGGTGGATAATGAAAAAGACCTGGGGGTTATTGTGCAGTCAGATATTAAGTTCTCTGAGCAGTGGAGATGGGCTGCCAAGCAGGTCATGGAGTTTTGTCAATGAGGAATGTTAATATAGAAATTTTGCTAGTAGAGACATGGAGATGATTATCCCTTTGTATAAGGCAATGGTCAGGTCACACCTTGAGTACTGCATACAGGTCTGGAGGCCTCATTTTAGGAAGGATATAGAATTGTTAGAATGAATACAGAGAAGGGCTACAAGATTGGTGAGAGGAACAAAGGGGTGCTCTTACGAATAAAG
This sequence comes from Mastigoproctus giganteus, assembly GCF_048544385.1. Lineage (NCBI taxonomy): Eukaryota > Metazoa > Arthropoda > Arachnida > Uropygi > Thelyphonidae > Mastigoproctus > Mastigoproctus giganteus. Next base: position 166,651,546 of record NC_143586.1, on the reverse strand, counting down.
GCTTAAGTTCTGCAAGTTGCAGCATCTGGAGACTAGGCACCTGTGAGGTGATCTGATTGATGTGTATAAGGCCTTGACTGGTTTGACAAGGCTCAATGCCGACAGCATACTTCTGCTTGCTCAGATTAAGAACCTGAGGGGGGTGCACAGATTTAAATTGAAGAAAGACAGTTGTAGACTAGATGTGCAGAAGTTTACCTTTAGCCAGCGGGTAGTTGATTGCTGGAACAAACTTCCATCTGTTGTTGTGGAAGTTGACAGGTTAAATAAATTTAAGGCTGAACTAGACAAACATTTGGCGCGACTGGATGGGTGAAATGAGAAGGCTTTTTTTTCTTTTTTTTTTTTTGGCTGATGTTTTATAAGCTTGTTTTCTTGCGTCATATGCCTCAACTAATGCTAAAGTGAGTGCATTTAACTATTGAGACTAATTATGAGAGCATCACTGGACTCAGGAGTCATTCCATTGGATTGGAAAAGTGCCAATGTATCTCCAATACAAAAGTTCCCACTTTATTCTAAGGATGAAGTGGGAAATTACCGACCAGTCAATCTAACTTCAGTGGGAAGGAAAATCATGGAGGCAATGATTAATGGTGGAATTCAGAATTATTTATATAGAAATGGAATTCTGAATAATACTCAGCATGGTTTTGTAAAGGGAAAATCATGTTTAACAAATCTGGTTAGCTATTTTGACTGGGTCACTCATGAGCTGGATTTAGGGAATAATTTCAATATTGTTTATTTGGATTTCAGCAAAGCATTTGACTCAGTCCCACATGACTGAGTAAAATGCTTTGTTACTTTTTAAGTTACTTTACTATGTTTACTTTGTAAGCTGGAACAGGTTGGAATCACAGGGAAAATCCATAGATGGATAGTAGGATGGCTTCAGGGCAAGATGCAGAGGGTTATGATAAAAGGTTATTCCTCAGATTGGGTTGATGTAAGAAGTCGGGTTCCCCAAGGATCAGTATTAGGACCACCATTGTTTTTGATCTTCATAAATGATATTGATGAAGGGATAGAGGGTGTGATGTCAAAATTTACAGATGATCTAAAGATTGGTATAGTTTATGATCATCACGAAGCAGAGCTTCTTCAGAGTTACCTATATAGACTTCAGGGATGGTCAGAAAAATTGAAGCTATGCTTTAATCCAGCAAAGTGTAAGGTATTACACCTGGGGAACAATAACCCAAAAATAACTTTTACACTCGGTGGAGTTGAACTAAAACCAATAGTGGAGGAAAGGGACTTGGGTGTTACGATATGGTCAGCCATGAAGTTCTCTGAACATTGTAGACAAGTTGCAAGGAAGGCCCATGGTGTCCTATTGATGATTTATCGAACATTTGCTAGTAGAGATAAGAATGTCAATCTCATTATATAAAGACTATTCTTAGACTACACTTGGACTACTGTGTTCAAGTATGGAGACTGCACCTAAAGAAATTCATTTAAGCTTCTTGAAAGGGTCCAAAGACAGGTAACTCAACTGGTGAGTTTGGCAAAAGGGAGTTCATATGAGGAAAGACTTTGAATATGTACAGGGTTGCAGAGCTTGGAAACTAGGCACGCCAGACGAGACTTGATTGAGGTGTTTAATGATCTGATAGGCATAAGCAAAATGAAGGAGGACAAAATTTTCATGGTTTTAAATGATTCTAGAACTAAAGGCCATAAATTCAAGTTACAGGGTGAGATGTTTAGACTGGATAGCAGGAAGTTTTATTTTAGTCAGCGAGTTATAAATTACTGGAATAAATTACCTGCATGGGTGGTAGAGGCTGACAGTTTGGGGAAATTCAAAGGTCAGCTTCATAGTTACCTATGGGTGAAGGGAAACACATAGGTTGTCTATTTCCTTTCCTTTTATTAATTATTAATTTTTTAAAATTTTCTTCTTATCATTTTTTTGGCTCATGCAGCATAATCCATAAGATTGTTTGCACCATGTGGCCATTGCTAATACTAATATCTAGGATGAATACACAACTATTTTAAAAATTAGGCATTGACAACTCCACACTTTTTATGTAGTTTTAAATAACTTATTCTGATTTCTTCCAAGTTAGCAAAGTTGTAAAGGATCAGATTAAGAACAATATTCATTATTTGCAACTACTAATACTAATATTAAAATCCCATCCTTTATCTAAACCTTGGTTTTTGAATAAATGTGGTAAGGCCGTTCAATATAAGAACATAGCATATAATATGCTATGTTCAAGTATCTTATATCAGAATCTTTAAGCTCTCTGGCATACAATTTTTGTATACATTTATGTTCACAGCAGTTATAAAAAAGAAGTTACTAATCAATCCAAACTTCAATTTTGAACAGGCTGGGGATAGGAAACTTCTCTTTGCTTCTTAAACAAATGGTAGTTGAGCCTTCTGGTTTCTGGCCAAAGCTTACCACGACTCTTGTCCATCCATAAGGTCACAGTGGTTATAATCATTTCCTTGTCCATTCCTGTTGGAAAAAGGCCCACATTTGAATCCTGCCAAACACAAGAAACTTTTATGTGCTTTTTATGCTCCATGGCCAAATTAGACAGCTTTTGGCAAGGATTGCACGGTTCCTCCCCACCAGAAACTTGGGTTTTTTATCGAGCAAAACACACAAACCAACAAAATGATAGAACATCACATTCCATCCTCCATTTTGAGAAATTTTGAAATGCACAGTTTCAATTTCTAAAGTACCTATCACCAATTCCTTAACTACCAATCTCCACAAAATTCGTGATACAGAAAAGAAAATTTATTTAACTTTAATTCTTTTATAACCAGTACTGTACTATTTTTAATAAAAAAAAAAATGCTGCATTAGCATTAGTAAATTATGCAAGAAAGAAAGATTATAGAGCATCAGCCAAAAAAAAAAAAAAAAAAAAATTTCCAATTTCATCCATCCAATCACTCCTAATGTTTGTCCAGTTCAGTCTTAAATTTATTTAAGTTATCAACTTCCACAACAACAGATGGAAATCTGTTCCAGCAATCAACTACCCGCTGGCTAAAGGCAAACTTCCGCACATCTATTCTACAACAGTCTTTCCTCAATTTGAATCTATGCCCCCTTGGTTCTTAATCTGACCAAGTGGAAGAATCCCATCAGCATCGAGCATGCTCAAACCATTCAAGGCCTTGTACACCTCAATCAGATCACCTTCAGGTGTCTGGTCTCCAGATGCTGCAACTTACAGAATTTAAACCTCTCCTGGTAAGAGAACCCCTTTATTCCTCTTACCAATCTTGTTGCCCTGCTCTGCACTCATTCCAGCTACTCTACATCCTTCCTAAACTGAGGCCTCCAGACCTGTATGCAGTACTCAAGGTGTAGCCTGACCATTGCCTTATACAAAGGTATAATCACCTCCTTGTCTCTGCTAGCAAAATTCTTATATATCATTGACAAAACTCCATGGGAGCCCGTCTGCACTCCTCAGAGAACTTCATATCCAACTGCAAAATTACCCCCAGATCTTTTTCATTCTCAACCTCCCTGAGTCTGGTACCACACAGTTGGTATGTTTCTCTTGGCTTACTGCTATCCATATGCAGTATTTTGCATTTGTCAATATTAAACTTCAGTTGCCACTTCTCGACCCATCTACCTAACTTTTCTAGATCCTGTTGTAGTAGCATACTGTCTTTATCATTAACAACTCTGCCAACCTTTGTATCACCTGCAAACTTGGACATTAAGCCTGATATACATTCATCGATATTATTATTAAATACAAAAAAACAACAATGGGCCTAGCAATTGAGGAGACTCCACTAATAACAATAGTCTACGTAGATCAGTGTCCATTTATTACTACTCTCTGCTGTCTCCCACTCAACCATCCCTTCATCCATTGCAGCAACTTGCCATTAATGCCAAAGTGCTCCAATTTGCATAGCAGTCTTCCATGTGCAACAGTATCAAAAGCTTTCCAAGTATATGATATATTAAATAATTTTTTGCATCCAGTTCCTTAGTTGACCATATTGTAGTATCCAATCAAATTGGTCAGACAAGACTTCCCTTTAATAAACCCATGCTGTGTCTGCATAGACAAGACTGCAGTCTTGTCTACGTGATCCTGCATTACTTCTTTATCCAGTGACTCCATTATTTTCCCCGGAACAGAAGTTAAACTAACAGGTATATAAATATTTATGTCACCCTTTTGGAATCCCCTTTGGGAATTGGGGATACATTTGCACATCACCAGTCCATGGATATCTCCCTGAATCTAAGGATGCTCTCATAATTATGGCTAAGGGTTTGCATACTTCCCTCGCTGTATCCTTCAGTATAACTGAATAGATTTCATCTGCCCTATGTGCCTTTTTTGTTTAATTTTTAACAATTTCTCCTCCACTTTGCTCTCTGTTATAACAAAATCATTGAGCTCCCTATTAGAGTTTAGTAAACTTCTGTCCTCCCCTTCCTTACAGAATTCCTAATGTATGAATGTAGATGCAAAATACTCATTCAGTTTGTCAGCTATCTGAGTAGGATCGTCAACAGTAGAACCACCAACGTCAAGTGGACCAATTTGATTCATCCCCTTCCTTCTAGAGTTTACATAGGTAAAGAACTCTTTTTTGTTTTCCTTTGCCAAGAATTTCTCGTAATCAGACTTTGCTTGCCTAACCTCCTTTGTGACTTAATTACAGACTAGCTTATATCGGCCATAGGCTTCTGTGTCTGCTAATTTATATACATCCCACACATTTTTCTTCTTTGTCACAAGCTTGCGACATCTGACATCCATTTAGGCCTAAATCTTGAACAATATTTCTTAGTTGGTATGAAAAAGCTAGTAGCTTCCAAGATTAATTCCTTGAAGGCCTCCCATTTAGAATTCACTGTTTTTAACATAATCAGTTGATCCTACTGCATAGAATTCCAGAACTGCTTCAGACCACTGTAGTTACCTTTACAAAAACCCTTCCTTTCACCTTTGATGGTAGTTACATATTTAAGTAAATCCTACATTAGTAGACTGTGATCACTGTCACCTAGTGGTTCCTTTATCTGCAAATTCCTAATACATGAATAATCACTGCTGATAATTAGATCAAGAGTATTACTTTCTCTTATTGCCCCTCGAATATGTTGCTGCAGAAAAAAATCCTCCAGTAAATGTAGAAAAACATCCCCCAGTAAATGTAGAAAAACATCCCCCAGTAAATGTAGGAAAAAATCCTCCAGTTTATATCTGGAAAGTCAAAATCCCCCATTATAAGACAGTAGCATTAGTAGAGGCATATGATGCAAGAAAGCAAGCTTATGCAGCATCAGACAAAAAAAAAAACAAAAAAAAAAAAAAAAAACCATTCCCATTTCACCCCTCCGTTCGTTCCAAATACCTGTCCAGCTCAGCCTTAAATTTATTTAGGCTATCAACTTCCACAACAAAGGATGAAAGTCTGTTTCATCAATCAACTACCTGCTGGCTAAAGGCAAACTTCTGCACATCTGTCTTTCCTCAATTTGAATTTATGCCCTCTCAGGTGATTATTCTGAGGAAGAGGAAGAATCCCATCAGCAATATGCATGCTCAGACCATTCGAGACTTTATACACCTCAATCAGATCACCTCGCAGGTGCCTAGTCTCCAGACACTGTAATTTGCAAAACTTAATTCTTTCTTCGTAAGAGCAACCCTTTGTTCTATTCACTAATCTTGTTACCCTTCTCTGTACTTGTTCCAACAGCTCTACATCCTTCTTAAAATGAGGCCCCCTAAAGATCAACAATACTGTTGATCTTTTAATCTGTGAATCCCTCCAGGCTAGCATTTTTTTCCCCCCTCTAACACTGCCACTATAGCATCAGCAAATATTTTTGCACTCTTTCTATTTAAGTGTATCCCATCCCTGTAGAAGCAGTCTCTCTCCTCTTAGTAAGCATAGAACACTGAAAAAAATTCTACCCCATGAGCCTTGCACAGTCTCTCCAGGGCCGAATTGATTGACAAGGCTCTATCATATACTCCCTCTATCGTGTCTAGGCAGAATTGCAGACACTTTCAAATTCAACCCTAGCTTGCAACTTTTATGAACATTGATCTGTACTTGTTAATTAAATCTGCAGATATTTTACTCTTAAGGTCATTAGTGGCAACGTCTACAACAATACCTTTTGTGCCCTTAAAAGATGATATCTGCTCTACAATGTCATCAACTTTTGTCCCAGGCAGACATACCCTAGTCCTGTTCCACCTATCCTTTTTGCATAATATATTCCCCATCTCCCTGGCAATGGATTCACCAACAATAACTAGTTTCTGTGGGACCAGCGCATTCTGCCTTGGAGATTTCCGTTGTGTTGCCTGATGCACAAGAACGAGTTTTGGTGTTGAGTTAGGCAGCTGAGAGCTTGATGGCCCCTCTTATTAATTTCCTCAAGGGCATCTACCCTCACCTCCAACTCTCATAACGCCCATCAGAATGCTGATTTGGTGCCTAATTTCCTCAGAGTCTCTGCACCTAGCACAAAGACATCCTCCTTGGCTAGATCATATCCTGTTCTAGAAAGATCTGCCGTTATTTAACTTCATTCCTTCTATAACCAGTACTGTACTATTTCTAGCAAAAAAACAACTTTGCATCTGCACTCATGTTTCACAACTAATTCTACACAAGATCACATCTCTCCCCCCCCACTCTCTCCCTCTCTGTATGAGCACATCACAAATATTGCTTACTGTACATCAAATACAATGTCATTGTAGTAGTAGAGGCACATGATGCAAGAAAGCAAGCTTATGCAACATCAGCCAAAAAAAAAAACAAAAAAAAAAAAAAAAACCCATTTCACACATTCATTCTCTCTATCAAGCTCCTCCATGAATTTATAGAAGCTATCAACTTTCACAACAGATGGAAGCTTGTTCCATCAATCAACTAGCCACGCTAAAGGCAAATGTCTGCACATCTATTCTATAACTGTCTTTCCTCAGTTTGAATTTATGCCCCCTCAGGTTGGTAATCTGAGCAAGAGGAAGAATCCCATCAGAATTGAGCCTGCTCAGCAGATTCAAGGCCTTATATACCTCAATCAGACCACCTCACAGGTGCCTAGTCTCCAGACACTGCAATTTGGAGAACTTATGCCTTTCTTAGTAAGAGGACCGCTTCGTTTCCCTCACCAATCTTATTGCCCTTCTCTGTATTCACTCACGCAACTCTACATTCTTCCTAAAATGAGGCCATCTGTACACAATGTTCAAGGCATTGCCTGACCATTACCTTTTACAAAGGGATAAATCACCTCTTTTTCCCTACTAGCAAAATTCCTGTATATCATTAACAATACCCTATGACCTGCTCTAGCAGCCTGTCTGCACTGTCAGAAAACTTCATATCTGACTGCACAATTACCCCCAGGTTTTTTTTCATTTTCTACCACCCTAAGTGTAGTACCACACAGTTGGTACATCTCTCTGGCATTACTGCTACCCATATGCAGTACTTTGCATTTGTCAATGTTAAACATCAGTTGCCAATTCTCAGCCATGTGCCTAAATTTTCTAGATCCTGTTGCAATAGCATACTGTCTTTATTGTCATTAACAACCCTCCCAACATTTGTATCAACTGCAAACTTGGACATTAAGCCTGATATACTTTCATCAATATCATGGATAAATATAAAAAACAACAGTGGGCCCAACACCGAACCCTGGGGGACTCCACTAATTACCACTCTCCATCTTCTCCCACTCAACCACCCTTTTATCCATTGTAGCAACATGTCCTTAATACCATTCTGCTACAATTTGTACAGTTGTCTTCCTATATAATAACAGTGTAAATACACCATAGTTTGGCCATAAATTTAACTACGTAAGTAGTGTAATGGCATCATTTGCTTTTATCTCATATTTGACTACCTTCATAGTGAGATACGATGTATTGTACTACTTCGAATAAATAACGCTTCTCTAGTAGAGGAGACTACTATTATTTATTCTCAGTGGGCACCACTACCCAGACACGTTTTGGAACTTGTTGGCTCAGTCATCGGTGGGCGGGCAGGTATCCTGATAATGCAGACATGCCATCACGGTTGCGAAGTCAATTCCACAATATGAGAGATGCCAAATGGTGAGGATAATGATAATACTTTGAAGACTAAATTTGCCCAGGGGCTCACATCTGGTGAGTATGGGCTTGGCAAACCCAGGGTTCTGAGCTGGATATCATCATTCCCCCCCCTCTCTCTCTCAGGAGTGTTTTTTTGGTTGGTGCAGCATAAGCCTCAGGCTTTCTTGTACCATATGGCTAATAATAATAAGTTATGGGTTGAAATTAACTATATAATATCGGTTTGAATACACCATAGTTGGCCCATAAATTTAACTACATAAGTGGTATGAATCGGAGCTATAATGAATACATTCTATGTTGATATCAATATTTGTAAAAGAATAAGAGTATACCTCAATATGCTACATAGAACACTTCCATATGATACTTTCCAGAAATTAAAACGAAAACAATTAAAAAATCGAAAATCTTACATTATAGTAAGAAATAATTAACAATAAAGGGGCTTAGAGGGGAACAGGTATCCTGTGTGTTATCAGACACTCAGCCTAAAACACTGATGGATCCAATATCTCTCTATTTCAGAAGATTTAGGAGAAGTCCGGTTGGCCTGCCTCCCTAAAATCCACTCATGCACACCTTCTCGATGGTAAACCCTGTTACGTCACTTAGGTGGCAACGAACGTGTAGAGTGGTTCTCTTCAAGACGCCTGGTCAGCGTGAAGAGGAAAAGACCAAACCCTCCAGCAATGAGAGCACAACAATACAAATGGCCCTCAGTCCCCAGCAGCTTTCACTCTCCCTCTTACGGCAGCGAGAGGATCAGAGTGGAAGCAGAGGGTGCTAAGAATCTCTGGGTACGACCAGGCTGCCATGCACGGAAATTGAACTTGGCCTGTTATAACGTACAATCACTCATCGGTGAAGACAGGATATTAGAGCTGGAAAAGGAATTAGAAAATGTGAATTGGAATGTCATCGGTTTGGCTGAAACAAGAAGAAGAAATGAATCACTTATAAGTTTATCAAGTGGAAATCTGCTGTACACTAATGGAAACAGTGAAAGGAGTGAAGGTGGAGTTGGGTTTCTGGTCCATAAAGATTTTAAAAACAACATTTTGGAATTCAAAAGTACATCACCAAGGGTGTCAAGACTAATACTCGAGATTTCTAAGAGGTACAAGATAAAGATTATAATGATTTATGCACCAACATCGAGCCATGATGATGAAGAGGTTGAAGAAATGTACACTGAAATTGAGAGTCTTCTAGATGAGCAGAAAACCCACTACACTATTATTATGGGGGACTTCAATACTAAGGTTGGAAAAAGGCAAAACAGCGCAGAAAGAGGAACTATAAGAAATTTTGGAATTGGTGAAAGAAATAAAAGAGGTGAAAGACTTGTGGAATTTGCAGAATCTCAAGGAATGTCAGTAATGAACACTTTTTTCAAGAAAAGGGTGAACAGAAAGTGGACATGGAAGAGTCCAAATGAATTAACAACTAATGAAATCGACTTCATCCTCACTAACAGAAGATATATTGTGAATGATGTTACCGTCCTGAATAAGGTAAATGTTGGAAGTGATCACAGAATGGTAAGATGTAGGAAAGGAAAGGAAAAAACTGACTCGAGTAAATAATACAAAGGTCTTTGAAATAACAGAGGAGGAGAAAAAGCAGTATGTACTGGAACTTAAGAACAAGTTTGAGCTTCTGCAGACTGCTCAGGACCAAGATATCGACGAGGAATATTACAACTTTCTGAAAGTGATAAAGCCCAAGAAACCTATAGGGAAACAGAAATCCAAAGAAGAAAAAATTAGTCAAGAAACACTTGTCATGATGAACCAAAGACGACAAATGAAGAGCAAGAAAAACACTGACAGGGAGAAAATTGAGTATACTGAGTTATGCAAAGCCATTAGAAAGAGACTCAGAGAGGACATAAGAAGATTTAACACAAGAAATGTAGAACAAGCATTAAGGGAAAACAAAGGATTTAAATCAGCAGCCATGAGCAGTAATACAGAAAGACAAATGATACTGAAACTGAAGAACAGCGATGGTGTACTTATAAACAGCAGAGAAGGCATAATTCAAATAGCAGAAGACTACTATAGAGAATTATACAAGGAGCGAGGGAATGATACCAGCAGTAGGGAAGATGGATTGCAAAGTAGCAACATATACGACATACCCGATATTCTTCCTGATGAGGTAGAACATGCACTGAAGAAAATGAAGAATCGGAAAGCCCCGGGGGAAGATGAAGTTACTGTAGAGTTGTTAAAATTGGGAGGAAGAGACATAACACAAAAACTTGCAAGGCTCTTCAAAAAGTGCATTAGAAAAGGTGTGATGCCTAAGCAGTGGAATAATGCAATCATAGTTTTGCTGCATAAGAAAGGAGATAAATCAGAAATTGGAAATTATAGACCAATTAGCTTGTTATCCCATATCTACAAGTTGTTCACAAGGGTCATTACTAACAGATTAGAAAGAATACTTGATGAGAATCAACCGAAAGAGCAAGCTGGCTTTAGGACAGGATTCTCAACTATGGATCACCTTCATGTAATATCACAGCTAATGGAGAAAGCAAATGAATATAAAACACCATTATGCCTGGCATTTGTGGATTATGAAAAGGCATTTGACTCTACACAGCATAAGGCAATGTTTCAGGCACTGGAAAGACAAGGCATAGATACTCCATATATCATGATTTTGAAGAAAATATATGAGAGTGCTACATCCTTTATTAGACTAGACAAAGACAGTAGCAAATTTAAAATCGAGAAAGGAGTTCAACAAGGAGACACAATATCTCCGAAGCTGTTTACTGCTGCCCTTGAGGAAGCTTTCAGAAGATTAGACTGGTCGCCGAAAGGAGTCAATGTGAACGGAGAGTACCTAAACCATTTACGATTTGCAGATGACATTGTGGTCATAAGCCACGATCCCAAAGAATTAGAGGAAAATCTTAATCAGTTATGCACAGTTAGTAAGGATTTTGGACTAAAGATGAATATGGCTAAAACAAAAGTAATGATGAACAAGTATGCCACAGAAAGGGAAATAATGATTGAAGGAGCAGTAATTGAAAAGGTGGAGTCATATACTTATCTGGGACAAGTTATTAGCTGTAATAATGATAAATGGCTGGAAGTCAAGAGAAGAATAAATTTTGGATGGATAGCATTCAGGAAATATAGTCACATACTGAAGAGCAATATCCCAGTTTGTCTGAAACGTAAAATAATGAACCGATGTGTACTCCCCACCATGACTTATGGAAGTGAAACTTGGGCACTCACCAAAAGAATGGAAGAGAAGCTGTGAACTACACAGCGAAGAATGGAACAAATTATATTGGGAATGAGATTGTTAGATAAGAAGAGAAACACATGGATTAGGCAGCAAACTCAAGTAAAGGACATTCTTATCAAAACTAAAGAACTAAAATGGTCTTGGGCAGGACACATAGCTCGAAGACATGATGACAGATGGACTAAGAAAATAACAGAATGGTACCCAAGAGGAGCTAGAAGAAAACATGGAAGACAAAGGCGGAGATGGATAGATAAAATTCATGTGTTTTTGAGTAGTAAATGGATGGCCAGTGCTCAAAACAGAAAGAACTGGAAAGTTGCTGGAGAGGCCTTCATCCTGCAGTGGATTGAAAATGGCTGATGATGATGATGAATTAACAATAATTAAAAATCAATTTAACACAATTAAAAGTTAAGTCAAAAATTAATTTAAAAAAAAAATTGCAAAACGATTTTCCTTTCTGAAGCTGACAATGCTTTTTGACCATATGTTGTGATCACAGAAATGAAAATTACTGAATAGGGGCATGGAACTTAAACAGGGATTATTTGTTTTCGCGCATGTGCGTAAAGGACCACGAGTTGGAGATTAGATATGGCCAGTGAACATTAACAGAATTCTCATGTAATTTAATTTCGACAGTTTCTGCAATTAATAGTCTCATATAATTACGCTGGACACTAAGTATTTTGGCCTCATTAAATAAAAAAGTATGTTTTTCATTAATAGCATGAAAGGCTAATTCTGACGCTGCTGAATGACACAAATTGAGTCCATGTGTTGATTAACACAAAAATTCAGAGGAAACCGCATAGAACCCTGATAAGATGAGTCGCAATCACAACAAGAAATGTATACAGTCAATCATAGAACACGTGTTTACACTACACGAATTCGATCGTACAAGATTTATAAATAGGGGAACGATATCTTGTATAACACGAACTGAATTTGCTTATGCACGATTCGCCTGTGTTTACAAGAAATGGCAGTCGAACGCGGAATCATCCCCAACTGAACACAACACGATAGGAATGAAGAGAAGATTCTGAAAATGTATTTATGTTTTTTATATCAGTGAAGGGGAAACACATTTCACCATAATAACGTTAAAACCCACACAATTCCAGCTTCGGTATTATCGCAAATGCAATTAGATCGAGTTTACTACCCATTTATTACAGATTCCACTAGCAGGAATGCAACTGGAAATTGTTTTTATTGTTTTATGGTAGTAACCCCCAGAAATGTGCTTTAGTAAAATGTGAGCTAGTGAGGTGTCAATAATGCGTGCCTGCCTTTACGGTGTTGTTTATTCAGTTGCTACACGTGTGCAGCTTTGTTTATGTGTATCAAGCGTGCCTCCTTATTTTGTAATTGTGCTTTATTCCCTAAAAATGAGTAAAATACTTAGTGTTGGGTGAAGACACTATAGATTCAGAGAGAAAAACAAAAGCAATATCGATAGACATAGGCGGACTGAGTCAAAAATTCTTACCCGGGAAAATTTGTAGCGGCCTCATACTAGTGTTTATGGCCAAAATTGCACTGGCCTCCGGCCCACTGTGGTTTCCCCGGTAAGGCTTATGGCCAATCCGCCTCTGTCGATAGAGAAAAAATATGAAGCATGAAACACTTTGAGCGAAATGAAAGATTGGTTTGGTTTGGTTTGGTTTTTTATGGCGCATTGGCAGCTAAGGCCATAATGCGCCAAGACAAGCGAAATGAAAGACCATGTGATATTTCACATGCTACAGGCCTAAATGAGGCAACGCTAAGGATTAGAAAGAATGCAGAGAAAATAAAAACAACTTTCATAGCAGGAACAATTCAAAGTGTAATAAAATCCATTAGCATTAGTATTTAAATAAATAAATAAAATGAATAATACTGACATATGCTGAGTTAGCTTTGCATTAGCAACACCCTCTTGTGCGGGAATTAAGAAGTGCAGTAGCACACGCTCTTTAAGTAGACTGGGGTTCAAGCCTCTGACTGCTGAATACGGTCGATCTGTCAACCCGTACTGGACCAGCGTGGTATATTATGGTCCATTTTTCTCAGCATGAATTGTTGAGGAGGCTTCCATCCTGCAGTGGGTTGATAATGGCTGCACTTTACCTTTTTTTTTTTTTTTTTGGTCTGTGGGTGAAGGCTTAAAGTCAGGAATGGCTAATATAAGATTGTAGTTCACATATTGGTAATCAGTGTTTTAAATATCTGTGAGGAAGAATGGGTCATCATTGAGATCTTTCCAACTTTGAACATGGAATGATTATGCGGCAAGACCTGCAGGTGTCAGTATTTCGGCAACAGCCCAATGGTTAAGTGCTCTCATTCTGTGGTGCTGTCATGGGTCTACTATTTGTGGCTTAACAATAGTTTTACTATCAACATAAGGTCACATGTGGGATAGCCATGTGTGGTCGAGACCCATGGTAAGTGATGTGTGTTTCATTTTGTAACACAGCAACAATGCAGCAAAGTGGCCCAGCTAACTACCAGTATAATATGAACTATGCACTGAACGTACTACTGAATTAGCTCATATAGGCTATGGAAGCTGATGGCTGTCACAGGTACTCATGATCACTGTGAGACACAAGAAACTGTGATTTACATTGGCATGCCAGCACCAGCACTGAACTATTGATATGTGGAAGTCTGTCAACTGGTCTGATGAATCCTGTTTCCAACTCTGATGGGCACATCCACATTTGGAGAAAGCAACATGATGTCATGGCACTTGGATGCACTGTTGGTGCTTGGTAGGCTAGAGGCGGTGTTGTTATGGTTTGGAGACTGTTTTTGTGGCATGCTCTGGATTCTCTGATCAACACTAATGAACAGCTCAATGTGAATGCTGACCAACCCATCCATGATGATAGTGTAATCAGACAACTCCAGATACACTGTCATCATGAATATACTGTCTCCAGATACAATGTCATCAGACATCTATCACCAAGACTACAACACACCATGTTACAAGGCCTGGCAGGTTGCTAACTGGTTTCAGGAATGTTATGAATTCTCCACCCTCCAAAGGGCACGCAACTCACCTGATCTCAACCAGAATGTGCGTTTGGAGCCTATTGCAAAAAATACATTCGATAGTGTGACCACCTAGCAATATGCAGATTTTTCCTGAAGACATTGTGCAATACATGGGTAGCACTACACCAGGATGCCCAGCAACACTTTTGCAGTCTATGCCAAGACATGAATGAGCTGTATTATGGGAAAAGGTGGTCTCCATTAGGTATTAGTAGGTGCTGCTAATGAAAAAGCAACTCAGTCTACGTACACACTTCTCTGACTCACACAAGAAAAACATATACAGTAAACCCTTGACTTTACAGACCTCAATTTAATGTTGTTTGGATTTAATGGATAAAAAAATTGACTTTTCCTTGACTTTGAAAATTCTGGGTGTGTTCCTGCTCATTGAGAACAGGAAATCTGGGAACATATGATTTACAGCAAGTGTGTCATTAACAGACTGGGATCAAGACATTAGATCAAGACACAAAGAATTGGAAGAGATGGAACCGCTGTCAACTGTTTGGATAGAAAATCAAACAAAGAACAAGTTTGCTTATGATAGAAGCAAAAGCATTAGCAATATTTTATTACGTAATAGTCGTAATAAAATACGTATTTTATTATGATTATTTATTTTGTTTGGTAATGTTTTTGGTTACAAATGTGTGTTGAATCTTTGGTGGTCGGCACCTAACCCTATTTTTCCCATAGGGCCTGTTATTTATATTGCACGATTTTGCATTTTTTATTATTATTATTATTAGCTATATAGTGCAAGGAAGCCTGAGGCTTATGCTGCACCAGCCAAAAAAAATTTGTGAGTTACCCGTAGAGAGTTATTGTTGTTGTTATTTGGTTTTTAGGAGCATTAGCAACTAAGGCCGTACTGCTCTGGGGATATGCGGTGGTCATTCATTACCTGACCATTTTGCATCCTCCATATTTGGTGGTCACGGGCTCGAACCCCGGTCTAATCAAGAAGCGTGTGCTACGCACTGCTGCTCCTGCCCACCTGGCTATGGAGGCGCCCCCTTAGAGAGTGAAAAAGAGAGAAGTAGAAGGGAATCACCAAGAAAGAGAAGAATGATGATATCCAGCCCAGGACCCTGGGTGTACCAAGCCGATACTCACTAGATGTGAGCTCCTGGGGTTAAATTGCACGAGGGTTTCTAGAAACACAACTGTTGTGCTATACGAGGAAAGGACTGTGCGATTGTTCAGTATAGTGTGTAATTTCCATAATGGCCTGGCTACAAATTTAAATTCTTTATCTTTAAAGAATCTGTTAAGCTGTTTGTGCCACTGTTCAACATATGGGACAGAAATAAAGTATTTTTTGATATTACTATTGCTGGCTGATGTATTTTTTTGTATTCTATCCTTAGCTTGTACCTTAATTCTGTCTATTGTAGCAAGTGGGTAACCCCTGTTTACAAATCTGATGGTTAATATTTGTATTTCTGAGCCCAAAGCAGATTCTGTTGTTGAATATTTATAAGCATTGAGAAATTGATTAAAGATAATCCAACTTTTGTAGGTGAACAGGTGATAGCTGTTATAATGCAGAAGCATACAGGTGTTTGTGGATTTACGTTAGATATTAAATTAGATTTTATTTGCATCCCGAGTAAGCGTGAAATTTAGAAAATTTAACGATATAGTATCTGTATTCTCCCTCCCCAATGTAAATTTGAGTCTAGAATAAATATTATTAAACAAATGTAAAATGTCTTGGATAGTACTACTATCGGTAATGACTAGAACATTGTCTAAATACCTCCCATATGTGTGATACGGGGTAGAAAAGGTGTCAAATTCAATCGTTGAGAGATAGACCTCTGATTAGGCCACTCGGGCTTAATCCTTGGTTCACCAATGAGATTAAGCCTGGCGGCCTAATATTGGAGATCTATCTCTCAACGAGTAAAAAAAAAATACACCAACCAACAATAGTAATATCAAAAAATACTTTATTTCTGTCCCATGTTTTCAACAGTGGCACAAACAACTTAACAGATTCTTTAAAGATAATGAATTTAAAATCATAGCCAGGCCAATATGGAAATTACACACTATACTGAACAATCGCTCAGTCCTTTCCTCATTTGCAACACAAATAAATGACCTAGTACACAACATTTCTTGCGGTGATTGTGACTCTTCTTATCAGGGTTCTATGCAGTTTCCTCTGAATTTTCGTGTTAATCAACACACAGCCTAAGTTTGTGCTTCTTGTTCAGCAGCATCAGAATTAGCCTTTCATGCCATTAATGAAAAACACTTTTTTATTTAAAGAGGCCAAATACAAAAGACTGCAATTAATAGTCTCGTAATTATACGAGACTATTAATTGCAGAAACCGTCGAAATTAAATTACATGAGAACGCTGTTAATGTTCACTGGCCATATCTAATCTCCGGCTCATGGTCCTTTACACACATGCTCGAACACAAATAATCCCTATTTAAGTTCCATGCTCACCCCTATTTGGTAATTTTCATTCCTGTGATCACGATATATGGTCGAAAAGCATTGTCAGCTTCAGCAAGGAGAATCATTTTGCAATTTTTTCGTTAAATTAATTTTTGACAATTTTTAATTGTGTTAAACTGATTTTTAATTGTGTTCATTTGATTTTTAATTATTGTTAATTTTTTCTTACTATAATGTAAGATATTTTATTTGTTTTCGTTTTAATTTCTGGAGAGTATCATACAGACGTGTTCTACGTATTATATTGAGGTAAACTCTTATTCTTTTACTACATAAGTAGTATAACGGCATTGTTTGATTTTATCTCATATTGTGGCTACCTTCACAATGAGATACCAGGTATTGCATTGCTTTGAATGAATAACGCTAAAACAATAATATTAAAACTATCGATATCGAGTGGACCAATCTGATTCTTTCTCTTCCTTCTAGAGTTTATGTAAGTACAGAAGTCCTTGCTGTTTTTCTTAGCATCCTTTGCCAAAGATTTCTTGTAATTTGCCTTCACTTGCCTAACTTCGTTTGTGACTTGATTACAGAATAGCTTATATCTACCATAGCATTCTGTGTTGCCTGATAATTTATATGCGTCACATGTATTTTTATTTTCTGATACGAGTCTGATTAGTTCATCTGACATCCATTTAGGCCTAAACCTTGAACTGTATTTATTAATGAGTATGAAAAGCCTAGTAGCTTCAACAATTAATTCCTTGAATGCTTCCCATTTATAATTTGCTGTTGGTAACATAATCAGTAGGTCCCACTATATAGAACTTAAAAACTGTCTGAGACCACTGTAGTCATCTTTACAAAAGCAAAAACCCTGCCCTTTACCAGTGATGGTAGTTATAAAGTAAAGTAAAGTAAAGTGCAGCCATTATCAACCCACTGCAGGATGGAAGCCTCCTCAACAATTCATGCTGAGGGAAATGGACCATAATCTGCCACGCTGGTCCAGTGCGGGTTGGCAGATCGACCGTATTCAGCAGTCAGGGGCTTGAACCCCGGTCTACTCAGAGAGTGTGTGCTACTGCACTCCCGCTCCTGCCCACTCGGCTACGGAGGCCGTAGTTATATCTTTAAGTAAATCCCACATCAGTACACTGATCACTGTCACCTAGTGGTTCCTTTATCTGCACATTCTTAATGCACAAATAATCACTGCTGATAACCAGATCAACAGTATTACTCTCTCTGGTTGCCTCTTGAACATGCTGCTGCAAAAAACAATCATCCAATAAATCCACAAAAGGTCTTGCTTGTATGTGAGTGCCCAACCAAGAAGTTCCCATCTATATCTGGGATGTTAAAATCCCCCATTGTAAGACAATCTGATTTACTGGCCCACTATTTCTCTGTACAACTGTTCATTGTGCTCATTAGAGTCATTAGGCCTATAACATACTCCTACTCTCATTTTTGCTTTCCTAGTGCTTATGTCACACCAAACAATGAGAAAGCAAAAATGAGAGGAGGATTATGTTATAGGCCTAATTACTCTAATGAGTACAATAAACAATTGTACAGAGAAATAGGGTGGGCCAGAGGTAACAGTGGAACAGCATGTGCAACCTAAAGCACATTAAATTATCCTTTGTAGTCAATTTTATAACCAATTTTAGTGATGGCACCACAGTTTCCTCCTTCCTCACCTGTTGAAAGCCATTGTTAAAGGCTGATTGAGCTAAGATCATATGAGAAAACAATCAAAAATGAAATACTGGCTACTTGGCCCACGTTTCTCCTAAACAAATGTAGAAGCCAATTAGAGGCGTCTACAATTGGAACAATTGGATCTCAAATTGGTTTCTAGTTGGTAGAAACTAATTTGAGATTGGCTTCTACCAACTTACAGGGAAAAAACCCGATAGAAACAGGCTCAAATGTTTAAAATTTGATTCTCAGTTCAAACAACAGTGCTAATTAGAGTTAGCCGTAGTGGCAGTTATGCTCTGAAAATGTTTAAATTCCATGACCTAAATTTGTATGTATCTTCTATACAGTCCGTTCCCAATATACGTAAGAGATACGTTCCAGGCCTTCTTATGTAAGTCGAGTTTTACGTAACTTGGGAATGACTAATAAAATATTGTTACCATATTCTGATATGCCTAAATTACAAAAGCCACATAACCCTCAGAAGAATGAATAAAAATAGTTATATACCATAACAATTAAAAACTTTATCTGTGGACAGCAGTGAAGTAGTACAAGGAGTACTGCTTTCACTTATTCTCTTAGGCAGCACCATGATAATGGTCAAAATTAAATTTTCTTTAAAGAACTTCATAGGGTTAAGTTACAAGAGATGGTGTCATGTGAATAACATGTGAATGAACTACACAAGGATAGTTTGACTCGAAGTCATTGAAAACGGTTGGACAACATGAATTTCAACTTCACCACAATAACTCGAATGCGTAATAAATATTACATACAAAATGAAAGATAGAAAGGAAGGAAAAGACGTAGAGATGAAGGGCTAGAGTGTAATTCTCCTAAGAAATAGCTGATGGGAGACAGTCCAAGTGGCCTGAACATTGTGGAGGTTTCTCTGAAGTGCTTTGGCATAGTTTGCCTGTCTCAAACACGTTGTTAAATAGTTCTTTTTTTTTTTTTCTTTTTTTTTTTTTCAGAATTTTTAATACAGAAAATGAAATGTTAACTCTAGTTAATTACCTAGATTCTAATTATGCTGCAAGTTATTATCCAATACATGTGGATATTATCCAATCTGTGTATGGGAACAAAAATTAAAAACTTATACTTATTGTTCCTTCCTTTCACTTCACTCTTAAAAATTATACAGAAAGTACCTTTATGATTTTATCAAAAAAATTTACGTAAGTCCAAAATTACACAACTTGGGCTTACGTAAGTTGGGGACTAACTGTATATATTTACCAGTTCTTGAATAAAAAAATATGCAAACAATATAGCTCAGAACTTTCTCTATGTAATCTACCCATTTCTTTTACCTAAATACTTTATATCACATTTAATTAATTTTACAAAATATATTAGTGCAACAGAATTCATGACGTAACCATGTCAGAGTGCCCTCTTTTAATAAGATAACACAAACTCTTTATAGAACACACTGTGCTAATTCAAACTCTGAATTATATGATCCCTTTTAGGAGTTGAGGGTGCATTTCATCATAAAACTTTTATTTTTTTCCCAACGTTGGGTTGATGTTTCCCCCTCAGATTGGGTTGATGTAAGAAGTGGGGGTCTTCAAGTCTTCAGCAGTATTAGGACTGCTGTTGTTTTTGATTTTCATAAATGACATCTATGAAGGAATAGAGGATGTGATGTGTAAATTTGCAGATGACCTAAAGATTGGTAGTGCAGTTAATGATCACTGCCAAGCAGAGCTTCTTCAGAATGACCTAGATAAACTTCAGGAATGGTCAGAAAAATGGCAGCTATGCTTTAATCCAGCAAAGTGTAAGGTATTGTACCTGGGGAACAGTAACCCCAAAATAACTTATACACTTGGCGGAGTTAAACTAAAGCTGGTAGTTGATGAAAGGGACTTGGGTATTACGATACGGTCAGACATGAAGTTCTCTGAGCATTGTAGACTGGTTGCAAGGAAAGCCCATGGTGTCCTATCAATGATTTATCAAACAATTGTGAATAGAGATAAGGACATCATAATCCCATTATATAAGGCTATTGTTAGACCAAACTTGGAATACTGTGTTCAAGTAGGGAGACCGCACCTAAAGAAATAAAGACATGTGCTTCTTGAAAGGGTCCAAAGACAAGTAACTCGCCTGGTGAGATCGGCAATAGAGTGTCCATACGAGGAAAGACTTCGAATATGTGGGTTGCAGAGCTTGGAAACTAGGTGCCTTAGAGGAGCCTTGATTGAGGTGTTTGAGGCTCTGAGAGGCATAAGCAAAATGAATGAGGACGAAATTTTCACGGTTATAAATGGTTCTAGAACAAGGGGTCATAATTTCAAGTTAATGGGGTGGGATGTTTAGACTGGATTGCAGGAAGTTTTATTTATTTAGTCAGCGAGTTATAAATTACTGGATTTACTTTTCTTTGAATTTACTTTTCTGTTTTTTTTTGAAGTAAGCATCATATACATATATTTTTTCTTTCTTTGGTATAATTACAAATGTTTTGCAAATAAGAGACCGGTCTGAGCATCAACTTTTATTCTTAAAATACACTACAGTTATGTATTATGATTAGTATCAGGTGAAAATGTGGTCAGCATGACACACTACCAATGAAAATAAAGCACTCTGTTTGACCGACAGCATATGCAATCAATGAACAGCCTAGTAAAAGACTAACTCATATTTGTAACAAACCTTCTACCAAATATTTTTATGGGCACTTTCGATTTTTTGACAGTTAGTTTTGGAACTTTGTATTTGTAATAATAAATGAATCAGTTTACTAATTCATTTAACTTAATTCATTTAATAATTTTCATGAAATGAGAATTTTATAAAATGTAGTACTCACCTGGGCATTTCAAGTCATTTGCTGAGTCTGTACTGTAGCCATTACAGTCAAAAGCCTAGGACAAAATAAAAGATGTGCTGTTTTGGATAGGAAAATGAATTTAACTTCAGTTATCTCATAAGAATGTGTTTATAAGACTCATGTATTTGCAAACAAAAAAGTATAATGGTAAAAAAATAACCCCAGGGGCTCACATCTGGTGAGTATGGGCTTGGCAAACCCAGGGTCTTGAGCTGGATATCAATCATTCTTCTCTTTCTTGGTGATTCCTTTCTACCCCTCTCTCTCTCTCTCTTTCTCAGGGTAACTCGGGAATTTTTTTTTGGCTAGTGGAGCATAAGCCTCAGGCTTTCTTGCACCATATGGCTAATAATAATAATAATAATAATAATAAAAAGCAGTTAAGCTACATTATAAAAGAAAAGAATACATGAAGGCACCAAGAACAAACCAACATTTTGTTTCATATTTTTGATCATTATATAAAATGATGTTGCAATGCTAAATGTATAAAATTCCACAGAAATCTGAAGCTCATCCAATAGAACACACTGCTTACTATAACATGAACTTCAATAACAGCAGCAAATAATCATCTGATGGGCCTATATAAGGGCTTGAAGAACAGGGTAGATGCCCTTGAAGGAACAAAATGAGGTCCCATCAAGCACTCTCTGACTATCTCAGCACTAGAGTTTACAGTCATGCATCAGTCAACAAAACAACATCCTCAATGGCAGCGAGCTCTGGTCCCAAATGAAGTAGCTATTTGTTTATGACTATTGTTAGAGAAATGAGAAATATATTGTGTGAAAAGAATAGGTGGAATTGGGCCGAGGTATGTCTGCCAGGTCACAAAATTTAATGATATTGTAGAACAGCTACTATCTTTTAAGGGCAAAAGAGGGAAATTGTTGTATACATTGGTACTAATGATATTAAGAATAGAAGAGCTGGGGATTTACTTAACAGGTATAGAACAATGCTGAGGAAAAGTTGCAAGTTAGGATTAAATTTGAAAGTAACTGCAATTCTGTCCAAGGCATAATAGGAGGGAGTACATGATCAGAATCTGATCACTCAATCAGCCCTGGAGAGACTGTGCAATGCTCATGAAGTAGAATTTTTCTCAGCATGGGTGCTTATTAACAGGAGAGGCTGTTTTTACAGAGATGGAATAGACTTGAATAGAAAGGGTGTAATAATATTTGCTAAGGCTATTGAGCCTCCGTAGCCGAGTGGTCAGGAGTGGGAGTGAAGTAGCACAGCTGTCAAAAGCAAACTAAAAATTCAAAAAAAATTTAAGTCCTAGAAATGCTGAATTGGCATCTGTAATTCTTCTACTCTAAACCACTTGAACATGTGCTATGATTAGTCACATCCATACACTGTCCAACTCCAAACTCACCAAATGAACTTTTTTTATCTTCCTCATTTATCCCTTCTACTTCTATTATTTTGATCAACCTTCCTTGTCCTATTTTCCAATTAAAATATAGTTGAATTAAGCCTTTTCTATACAAATATACATGCAGGAGCATTTTAAATTCACAGTGTAATTATGCTTAATAAAAAGCATAATCCCTTCCCCCTTGTTAGTCTGTCTGTCCTCTTGTCAGGAGCCTGCAAACAACCTCAACAGAACAAACACACCACCCTACGTACTACACTTACCACATTGTCGGCACTGGCACATGCCTCACACAGATGCTACAGCGGCTAATGGGGGAAACCCTGGAGACCACCATTAAACATGAACACATTTTGACATTTTATCCTCTGTATATATTGTACTACCCGCATTCAAATTCTGCTTCCTTTATATCTGAGTGACACCATGTTTCTGATATCTCAAAACAACGTCTGCATTTGATGTCTTGATCAGCACTTCAAATTCATCAAATTTATTTACTATGATCCTTACATTGATGTACATGCAAGTGTACATGGACCTGTTCTTACCCTTAGTTACCTTAACACAGCCCATGTATTTAGTTGTTCCATGATGACTACCAGCAATCCTTGTAATTCCTAACACCTTCCTGGTGCTTGTTCAAACAGAAGCTCTGTTTCAACGAGCCTGAGGCTATTGTTCATCTATTAGTCAGTGTCTGACTGTCCGAGGCTATTGTTAATCTATTAGTCTGTGCATCCCTCCCCCAAGCTAACAGTTTTCTGACCCACCTAACTCTGCCTCATAGCATCAGCAAATATTCTTGCATCTTTTCTATTTAAGTGTCTCCCATCCCTGTAGAAACAGTCTCTCCTGTTAACAAGCACAGACCATGATGTGAAAAATTCTACCCCACAGGCCTTGCAATCTCTCCAGGGCCAAATTGATTCACAAAGCTCTCGTCATATACTCCCTCCTATTGTGTTTCTTTGGGCAGAATTGTAGACACTTTCAAATTTAGCTCAAACTTGCGACTTTTTTCCAACATTGCCCTGTACTTGTTACATAACTGCAGACTTCCTACTCTTAATATCATTAGTACCAACATGTACAACAATATCACCTTTTGTGCCCTTAAAAGATGATATCCGCTCTATAACATCGACTTTTGCCCTTGGCAGACATACCCTGGTCCTCTTCCATTTATTCTTTTTTTGCACAATGTATTTCTTGTTTCTCCTGACAATAGAGTCACCAACAACAACTAGCTCCTGTTGGACCAGTGTATTTTGTTTTGGGGGTTGCTACTGTTTTGCTTGATGATCCAATGCAAGCTCTGGTGTTGATGTGGGCAGCTGTGAGCTTGATGGGTCCCCCAATTTAAATCCTTCAAGGGCATCCATCCTCTTCTTTAAGCCTCTCATAAAGGCCCATAACAATGCTGAGTTAGCACCCAATATCCTCATACTCCTTACATTGAAAACACACACACACACACACACACACACACACACACACACACACACACACACACACACACACACACACACACACACACACACACACACACACACACCATCCCCCTCGGCAATATCATGTCTCATTCCAGATAGATCTGCAAACATCAAACAAGCAGTACATTTCATAAGGCCATGATTCGGAGGACAACCATCCCCACCCCCCCTCAGTTCTATCCACAGCCATAGCTGTCCTTGAACTCTTTGCTTTGCTTTCCTGCTCTGGTCTGAGGTATGATTTTCGTTGAAATTCAATATAATTAAAAATACTATACTAAACTAATACACCTAAGCAGTAATAACACTATGTACTAGTTATACAATGAAGTTTACATTATTAATTACACATATATTGCAATATTGAGCTTACAGTATATATATTTCGTATCTCCTATCAAGTGTAAGTTATATGTATTGTGCTATACTGTTACATTTGTAAGTTATAAGTAATTATAATAGATAATAAATTTATCTAATGCCAACCTATGTGATTCGAACTTTTGAGCTACCTATTTTCCCTATTAAAAACACTAGAATTCCCCTGCCATGCACTCAATACTATGACAATGTTGGTAAAATTTGAATATTCTTATCAATACAAAACAATTGCGGCAGAGGTCAAATGTGGTTCCTTAAGCAATTATAAATAATAAGTAACAAATTCACCAATGTAATCAGAGAATCAAAATAATAAATACACTTCATATTAGCGCCTCCGTACCCAGGTGGGCAGGAGCAGCAGTGTGTAGCACAAGCTTCTTGATTAGACCGGGGTTCAAGCCCGTGACCACCAAATATGGAGGATGCGGAACAGTCAGGGAATGACCACCGCATATCCCTGGAACAATATGGCCTCAGTTGCTAATGATCCTAAAAACCAAATACAGGCGGGCCTCGATTAACGCGATTAATTCGTCCTGCGAGCGCATCGCGCAAAACGGAAACGCGTTAATCGAATATCATAACCAATAGGAAAAATTATAATTGGTACTTGACCTTCTGGAATGTCCATAAAGAATTTTAAATAACTTTTAAATAATACCTTTTAAATAACTTTTTAACTGCATGCCATGTAAAAGATAATAAAAATTATAGAATTAAATGTTTATTGTTCAAAATATATAATGGAGAAACTAACTATTTGCTACAGAAATATTTGCACACAGTCGTTTGAACAGTTTTGGCTTTCGTTTTTTCATCATACAATTTCCGATAGCCGACAACAAGCTTCTCTAGGCCCTGGCGAAATAACATGCTTCTTTCGATGTTAGGATCAACATCCATTACCTTTTGTTTAAGGTTCTCTGCG
This sequence comes from Mastigoproctus giganteus, assembly GCF_048544385.1. Taxonomy (NCBI): domain Eukaryota; kingdom Metazoa; phylum Arthropoda; class Arachnida; order Uropygi; family Thelyphonidae; genus Mastigoproctus; species Mastigoproctus giganteus. The sequence goes on along the minus strand of NC_143586.1, from coordinate 166,625,892 downwards.
ATACGAAAGATTTCGCCTAGTTCTTTTACCGTTATCTCCTTTGAGGTAACATTTTCATCTGGCTCACACTCTTTTTCTTCAGCTTCTTCGTGCGCATGCTGTTGCTCTATTTGAAGGAGATCATTGTCACTTAGCTGTTCTAAATGCGAATTCAGTGATTCTCGAACGTTAGCCGCATCCAAGCCTTTGAAACCAAGTTCATTACCAATATTAGTTATGTCTTCAATAACTTTTTGAACTGCATCTTTGAAGCAAGTAAAATCGTTTGCGCAGGGTAAAAGATGCTTCCAAACTGCTCTCATATTGCTAGCTGTCACTTCTTCCCATGCTGCATGAATGTTTTCAATGGCCAATCGTATGTTATATTTTTTCCAAAATTCTGGTACAGAAATTGCATTATCTCCTGTTATAGCTTCAAGTGCCTGTGCAAAGGTTCTGCGGAGATAGTAAGCCTTGAAAGTTGCAATCGTCCCCTGGTCCATGGGTTGCAATAACGAAGTCGTATTCGCCGGTAAAAAAACAACTTTCATATTTTCATTTAAGTCACCAAGTGCAGAAGTATGTCCAGGTGCATTATCTAAAAGCAACAGAGCTTTATAAGTAAGATTATTTTTCTTGCAATAGGCTTCAACTGTTGGACAGAAATAAGACGTAAACCAGTCTTCAAATAGGGCTTTGGTCATCCATGCTTTTTTATTTGAACGAAAAATGACTGGAAGAGTGCGATGGCTGTATCCTTTTAAAGCCCTAGGATTTTGTGCACGGTACACAAGCATGGGTTTCAATTTAAAATCACCTTCAGCGTTACCTCCTAATAAAAGTGTTAGTCGATCTTTTGAGACTTTATACCCAGGTTGTGATGCTTCATTTGCAGCCAAATAAGTTTTAGTTGGCATCCGTTTCCAAAATACGCCCGTTTCGTCTACATTAAATATTTGCCGATCGTCGTATTCAGCATCCTGAATGATTTTTTTGCAATTCTGCAGGAAATTTGGCTGCAGCATCTTCATCAGCACTAGCAGCTTCCCCTGTTACTTTAACATTATGCAGTCGTGCTCGATTTTTGAAACGTCCAAACCACCCTGAACTAGCAACAAACATTTCAGTCTCCCCTTGATATTTTGTTTCTTTGAGCTTAGTAAAAAGGTTAATAGCTTTGCTCTGAATATTGTCCTTAGATAATGGAATTGGAATTCTTTTTTGATTGCAATCTTCTATCCAAATTGATAAAAGACTTTCCATTTCAATCATTATTAGAGTTCTGTTTCTGGTATTTTGTAAGACAAAAGAAGATGATGAAACTTTACCTTTCTCTTTATATTCGTTCTTACGGCTCAAGATAGTTCGTACGGTAGACTCACTGTATCCTAGATCTCTTATGATTTTCGCATGGTTTGCACCACGTTCATGTTTTTTAATAACCAAGTTTATCAGCTAAAGTAATAACTTTTCGTTTTTTTTTATTACAATCACGTTGTTTTTCACTCTTTCTTTTATCCATAATTAACAGGGGTAGAAAATTAGAATTTTTAAATACGTCTGCACGTGACTTTATTAGGTAGAGACAAACAAGTAACACGTCTACTTAGTTGATGGAACACACTGAGGCGGGAAGCGGACAAACACTTGTTTATTGGCAGTCAGACATTTAGTGCGCGATTCGAATCTTTTTCAACTATCAGAAATAAAAGATCGCGTTAACTGGAAATTTGAATCGCGTAAAGTAAAAAGTGGTATCATTTTTTCCAATCGCGGTAACTGAAAACCGTGTTAAGCGAGGCCTGCCTGTAATAACAACACTTCAAATTCTAAATTAAAAGTTAAATGCAATAATAATCCTACTCAAGTCACCAGTTACACAGACACAGATAATCCTACCATGGTAGTATTATTATAAGCGTTATATGTATTAGGCTATGCTGTTACACTTGAAAGTTATAAATTAATTACAATATATAATAAAATTATCCAACTAATGCCAACCTATGTGATTTGAACTTTAAAGTTACCTATTTACCACAATTAAAACACTAGCATTCCCTACCACTCACTCTACAGGGTGTCTCAAAAACATTGGTACAAACGTTTAGGGGAGATAGGTAACATCTAAAGGAATGTGAATCGCATAGGAACCCATAACCGGAAACGTCACTGTAAGTCGGTACACGGCTCTGTTCATCAGTTCGCGAGAGGGAAAATTTCTGGTTTACTCATTCAAGCAGTAGTCGCCGCACGAAGAGCATGCATCGATATACGAACTGTGAGCTGGCAGACATGCACCTAGTGTATGGATTAGCAGAGGGCCCACACAATGTGCACCCCCATGCGGCACAACATCACTTCGCAATAAATGTGTGGGCAGGTGTGGTCGGTGACTGCTTAGTCAGCCCATACCTGTTACCATTCTGCACGAACTCCGCTAAATATCGGATCTTTCTTGAACAAGTTCTACCAGGGTTACTTGATGATGTTCCAGCAAATGTGAGACGCAACACTTGGTTTCAACATGACGGGGCGCCTGCCCATTATGGAAGGTGTGTTCTGACCATTTGAACAGGTGTTTTGGGCGTCGATGGATTGGCTGTGGTGGACCCGTTGTCTGGCCCCCATGCTCACCTGATTTATCGAGCCTTGATTTATTTCTGTGGGGGCCCTCAAATCTATCGTGTATGAATCGCCTGTAGACGGAAATGGATCTCGTGGCGAGACTCGTCTGCGCTGCTGCTACTGTCAAAGAAACTCCAGGTGTGTTCAACCATGTCCGCCAATCCATGTTGCGTTGGTGTCACACATGCATCGCGTCTCATGGTGGAACCTTCGCGCATCTGTTGTAACATCATGAAATGCATCCATCTCTTACTCCATTGTTAATATTATGTCAAATAAATGTTTGCCACTAATTACTGTCTTGTGTCATTTCTGCTTCTTGTGCCTCTGCTACTACTTTCCCATGACGTTTCCGGTTATGGGTTCCTATATGATTCACATTCCTTTAGATGTTACCCACCTCCTCTAAACGTTTGTACCAATATTTTTGAGATACCCTGTATAATGCTATAACAATAGCAGCAAAATTCGAATGATACAAATAGTATTCTATATATGGGGTGTTGAGAATCATAGTGGTGTAAGTCAGTAATTTTATAAATATGAGCTGTTCATATTTCCTGCCTTTTCTAGGTGTCCACTGTTTAGTTTCATAGCAAAGCCAGTCAAAGTTGCAGTTCTAATCAAGAGATGTCAGCATCTCTTGCTGACATCTCTTGAATATTTTGAATAGTTAACAGTATGAGCAAAAGATTTAGAATCATAGTGAAGGAAGTCTGACTTATACCATTCTTTTCCTAAACAGCTTGTATGATGGAGGTTATGTTTCAAGTTTGTATTGTTGTAGCAAGATGTCTTTTCATATTTTACGTTTTCATGTAGCAAGATGTCTTTTAAGTTGAAATATCGAGAAATGGAGCACGTCACGAGACCAACCAAGTAGAAGAAGCATGCCAGGAAATTTCCTTCAGACCTAGAAAATGTAAAAGGAAAGAGTCAAAAAGAGCTGAAGCTAGAAGACTTCAATTCAGCTCAGGCATATGTGAACTCAAAAGGAACACAAGTTGAGTGTAAGCAGTTTGGATTAGATTATGGTTATAAAAAAAGATACATAGAAGCCTTAACAGAAGAGGAAAGGAGAAAGCAATTTTATAATTTTATATCCATGGCCGATTTTTCTTGACAAAATGCATATTTATGCAGTCTTATACATCATGAACCTCAGAATGGCAGTTAAGGAGGAAAGCAATGTACAAATCTGTCTGACATAAAAAAAAAAAAAAAATACCACAGTACATGCTTTTAAAAAATTCTTTCTTGACATTTTTGTTGTATCTGATGGAAGGGTGACAACAGCTTTAGAAAAGTAAGGAAGGGAAAGTCTGCAGGAGAAGATTTAAGGGGTAAACATGTAGCGGCACAAAATATAACTGACAAACAAAAACAGTTACTTAAGGATCACATTAATATTTTCCCAGCACTTCAAAGTCATTACACTCGAAAAGATAATCTGAAAGGAAGTTCTTTAGCCCTGACTTGAATGTAAGAAAAATGTATGTGCTTTATTGTGAATGGTGTGAGCAAAGAGAGACTGAACCTTTTAAAGAGTATTACTATAGCCATATCTTCAACACAGAATTTAATTTACATTTTCACGTACCTCGAAAGAGCACTTGCAAGGCCTGTGGCAAGTATAAACAGTTGATTGGGACTGTTTATACTTGTACGTTTATACATGTATGTTTGGGATGAGACCATTGCACCCAGAGGTTCACAAGAGATTGCTTCTTGCCTGACTAAGCATAATAAGTTGGAAATAAAAAAAAAAAAAAAAACACAATGTGATGTTATACAGTGACACATGCACTGGCCAAAATCAGAACATCAAGGTATCCTTATCATTAATGAAACTGATTCAAGAAACTTCAGTTGAAGTCATAGACTACAAATTCATGGTTTCTGGCCACTCTTACCTTCATAGTGAAGGTAAGAGTGGCCAGAAATGACTCAGACTTCGGGCTGATTGAGCAGGCTGGAAAAAAAACAAGATCACCTATGTTCCGGACGGATGATATGATACTATGAAGTCTGCCAGAAGACATAACAGGTTTATGGTTGTAAAGATGCAACACTATGACTTTTTGAAAACAGAAGATCTTGAAAAAGGCATAGCAAAATGGAAGAATGTTGAAGGCGAAAATGTAAACTGGTTGAAGATACAGTGGCTCCATTATGAAAAAGCAAAAGCCTTTCACGATTTTCTATAAGTGTACATAACAGGTCTTTAGTTACCTGTGCCACCTTTTGAATCCCCTTTGTGAATTGGTGATGCATTTGCACATCTCCATTTCATTGGGACCTCCCCCCGAGTCCAAGGAAGCTCTCATATTTATGGCTAAGGGTTTGCTTACTTCCTTTGCTGCCTCCTGTAATATAACTGGATATATCCAGTCCATTTTTATGTTTGCTTTTTTATGTTTAACTTCAACAATTTCTCCTCTACTTTGCTCTCTATTATTACAAAATCACTTAGCTCCCTGTTAGAGTTTGATAAACTTCTGGCACTCATCTCATTGAATAACTCCTCATGTGTGAATATATATATGCAAAATACTCATTCAGTTTATCAGCTACCTGAGCACGGTCATCAATAGTCAAACCAACTATGTTAAGTGGTCCAATCTGATTCATCCCTTTCCTTCTAGAGTTTACATAAGTTATTGTTATTATTTGGTTTTTAGGAGCATTAGCAACTAAGGCCATATTGCTCCGGGGATATGCGGTGGTCATTTTCTGACCTTTCCGCATCCTCCGTATTTGATGGTCACGGGCTTGAACCCCGGTCTAATCAAGAAGCATGTGCTACACACCGCTGCTCCTGCCCACCTGGCTACGGAGGCGCCCATTTACATAAGTAAAGAACTCTTTGCTGTTTTTCTTTGCATCCTTTGCCAAGGGTTTCTCATAATCTGCTTTCACCTGCATAACCTCCTTTGTGAGTTGATTACAGACTAGTTTATATCTGCCATAGGCTTCTGTGCCACCTGATACTTTATATGCATTCCATACAGTTTTCTTCTCTGCCACAAGCCTCATTAGTTCATCTGGCATTTATTTAGACCTAAACCTTGAACAGTATTACTTAGTTGGAATGAAAAGCCTAGTAGCCTTCAAAATTAAGTCACTGAAGGCTTCCCATTTAGAATTCACTGTTGGTAACATCATCAGTTGATCCCACTGTACAGAATTTAAAAACTGTCTGAGACCCCTGTAGTCACCTTTAAGAAAGCAAAAGCCCTTCCCAAAAGCCTTAATGGTAGTTACATCCTTAAGTAATTCCCACATCAGTACATTGTGATCACTGTCACCCAGTGGTTCCTTTATCTGCAAATTCTTAATGCATGAATAATCACTGCTGATAATCAGATCAAGAGTATTACTCCCTCTGGTTGCCTCTCGAACATGTTGCTGTAGAAAACAGTCATCTAATAGATCTACAAAAATCTTGCTAGTGTGCGAGTGACCAATCCACAAGTTCCATTCAATATCTGGAAAGTTAAAATCCCCCATTATGAGACATTCTGATTTACTGGCTCACTATTTCTCTGCACAATTGCTCATTATACTCATTAGATTCATTAGGCCTATAACACACACCTACTCTCATTTTTCCTTTCCCAGTGCTTATATCACACCAAACAGACTCAACATTGCATTGTCCACCAACATCAATCGGATGCACTTCCTTAGATTGTGTTTCTTAACTAACAGCATAACTCCTCCTCTCTTTCTGTCCTGTCTATCCTTTCTGTACACATTGTACTCCCCAAATTCCAGTTCTGCACTGCTTATGTCTGTATGACACCACATCTCTGATATCCCAACAATATCTGCCTTTAATGTCTTGACAAGCACTTCAAGCTCATTAAATTTATTAACTATACTCCTAGTATTGGTGTACATGTACCTGTTTCTACTCTTAGTTACCCTAACACAACCCATGTATTTATTTCTTCCACTATGACTGCCAGCAGTCTTTGAAATCTCCATTGCTTTGCTTTCCAGGCTGCTGTTCATTCTAATAGAAGCAGTGCAAGAATCACTTTTGCCTATGCCTGCGACCACTGTTAACCTTTTAGTCTGTGTATCCCCCCTAGCTAGCAGTTTTCCGACACACCTAACACTGCTTCGATAGCATCAGCAAGTATTCTTGCACCCTTTCTATTTAAGTGTACCCCATCCCTGTAGAAGCAGTCTCTCCTGTCAACAAGCACAGTCCAGGCTGAAAAAAATTCTACCCCTTGAGCCTTGCACAATCTCCCCAGGGCCGAATTGATCGACAAGGCTGTCATCATAAACTCCCTCCTATCGTGTCTGGACAGATTTGCAGACACTTTCACATTCAAACCTAACTCGTGACTTTTTTCCAACATTGAACTATACTTGTTGAGTAAATCTGCAGATCTCTTACTCTTAATGTCATTAGTTCCAACATGTACAACAATATCACCTTTTGTGCCCTTAAAAGATGATATCTGCTCTGCAAGGTCATCAACTTTTGCTCCTGGCAAATATACCCTGGTCCTGTTCCATCTATCCTTGCATAGTATATTCCCTGTCTCTTCCTGACAATAGAGTCACCAACAATAACTAGTTTCTTTGGGACCAGTGCATTCTGCCTTGGAGATTGCCTCTGTGTTGCCTGATGCACAGGAGTGAGCTCTGCCATTGAGTTGGGTAGCTGAGAGCTTGATGGACCCCTCATATTAATTTGTTTGAGGGCATTTACCCTACACCTCAAGCTCTCATAGATGCCAGAACGCTGAGTTGGCACCTAATTTATTGACACTAGGCATCTAGCACACACAAAGACATCCTCCTTGGCTAGATCATGTCCTGTTTTAGAAAGTTCAGCAAAAATTTGACATTTTGCACATTTTTCGAGACTGTGATGCGTTGGAGAATCACCCATTTCGTTTCTCCCCAAGTCACAGCACTCTCGCTAGTCTGTGATCTTTGCTTCACAGCTCTAGTCTAGGTCATGATTTCCATTTAAATACAATTTAATTAACAATGAAATTTAATAAGATTAATAATATTTTTGATTAATTGATGATACTATAATTAGCTAACAGATTCCTAATTGACTGCTTCGTATTACGCTATCTAGTTTTACTTTATACCTTATGCTATCAGTTCGAGATATATATATATATATATATATATATATATATATATATATACGTTACCCTATTTCTTATTGACTACAATATGGCGGCTAGTTTAACCATATTGGCACCAACACTGGGAGTCATAACTTCCTTCCCATCAAGCTATCAGTCTGAGATATATATACGTTACCCTATTTCTTATTGACTACAATATGGTGGCTAGTTTAACAATATTGACGCCAACACCGGGAGTAATAACTTCCAAAAATTGCTAGTTAAATTCAAATTAAGAATCTAATGAATGCTACTAAACCTATTTAATATCTCTGTAAGACACAATGTAGTATGTTAATGAACGAAGAATACAGTAAAAATTAAAAATACTTATCCCTTTACAGCAGCCAAAAATCCACCAACTGTTCTCTTCTGCGACTTTCTAAAGAAAAGATACATGCTATACCTTCTCAAATAAATCCCACCACTTTAAAGGTATAAGAAGCTAAAAAAAAGTTCATGATCTAGGTCCATTAACTGATTACAAGGAAGAGGAAGATGAAGCATAAACAGTAGTTTGTTTGTGGTGATGGTGTTTTAAGATTATCAAATTAGTGATGATGACTTTTTAAGTGCTCTTTTTAAAAAAATGAGAAGAAAAAACAACTATAATTTTTTTTAATTTTGTGACCATCTTTTATAAATTACAATTAAATTTATTATGTTCATCTTAGCTTTTTATGATCATTCTGCAACAACTAAGACAATCTTAACTATTCTGACAAAAAAAAAATTCCCGATGTGCCTATCACTCAGGTTTTTTAAAATTTTGTTATAGTGTAATTTTTACAGGGGAAAAAATATAATTTCGTCTGTATGAAATCATAATTTTGATAACACAGTCATCTCTGTACAGTAATTTACCATTTCAAAATATGTAAATTACTTAGAAACATAATGGTGTAAGTCAATTATATAAACACCACTGAATATTATTGAATTGTCAAAAAATTGAATATTAACAAAAAATTGAATATTAACAAAAATTGTCAAGCTCGTATAAATTTTTAAAGTTTTTTTTTAACCTCAAGGTGTATCATAATTCATTAAATTAAATTTTTTGAGTTTTTTATGAATGGAAACACAAAACACCTTGTTCTCAAAAATCAGAATAGACTGACTTACACCACTATGACTCAGCCCTCCATATATTAAAGTAGTAAACTATGAAATCTCTAGATAAATTAAAAAATAAACTAATGAGCATGACCAGGACTATATATAGAACTTACTTATAGAATATGATTTAATATGACAATTAAGTCAATAAAATGGTAAAATATTTCAAAAACTTATCTGTTCCCTGGAGCTGAAAATTCTTTGACTAGTACATGGATACTCACATTCCCATCTTTAGGGACAAGCTTTGGAACAAAGAGCTTGTACGGCATTGTAATACTTTTTGAGGTTGCTCAAATGAGTTACCTGTTCTTTGCAAGTATCTTATTTGTCTTAAATGCAAGTAACCTTAGATAATCTCTGTATGGCCGTGAAGGAGTTCTCTCATTATTAGGTTATCTTATATCTTAATATAAGGATGTATTTTATCCTTGGGCTTTTCTCTCAAAGATGCATGATCAACTCTTAATTTGAATTTTCTTATTTCTATGTCTGCATACACTCTTCACTATACTGCCTCACAATCTCATTAATGACTGTGAATCTTTCACTCGGTTCCTCCAAATTTTTGGTCTGCCACCAAAACCAGTATTTGGGGTGATGCTAGAAATATCAGAAGGAAAAGATAAGTCATGCCCATAACACTACAATGTGTGGCTGCATTGTTGCTATAACTTTCCTGCTGTAAATTATCCAAAGAGCTAATCTAATGAGCTGTTAGTCAGCTTAATATTTCATTAATGGATCTGACCATATGTCCAAGGCTGTTTATTTTGCCAATCTAGATGCACTTATGAAAATTTTCTTTACATTTTAACAATTTGCATACTTGGAAAAAGAGCTTGGATGTAAAGTTGGTGTTCCTTGTCAGTAAAGCTTCAGGACAAATTTACAAAATATCTGATTAAGAGATCTTTTGTAAATTTGATCTGCTGTGTTTTCAGCCTTCTGGTGAGCTAATGGAAATAGTTCAATCTATCTGGAAAACATATCAGTAATGACTAGGATATATATACTTGTTTCCTCTATCAAAAACTCATAATGGTCCAACCACATCAGCCAAAACATATTGAAAAACTCTTGAAGGAACCTGCACCATCTAAAGGGTCTTTGCTCTTGAATTCCCCTCTGATATGGCAGAGATGAAAAGCCTCCACAAAATGAGTAACATCTTGGTTCAACACAAGCCAAAAAAAAAAAAATCTCTCTGAATTACTATTTACAGCCTTATCCATACTTGGATTTCCTACATGTTTATTGGTATGATATGCCTTACAAATCCAATATCTCATAAAGACTGGAGGCAACAGTGGTATCTAGTATCAATATTACCCCAATCTTCACTAATCCTTGGTCCTCTACATAAAACAGACTTTCCTTATTCTTCTGTGAGTGATTATAGTCTGAATATAAGGATCCTCTTTTTGATTAGCAATTGTGATTTATAAATCCTAAGAGCACATGTCTGCCACAGCAATGGGGCTATAGATGAAAACTCAACTTTTTGATTTTCCAGCTGGAACTAACTTCACATGAATGAAGCATTTATGCTGGGTTATAATTTTCAGAGTCTCTTAGAAATATGCTTTGTTACACATATTTAATCTGAAACTTTTAATCAAAATAACCCTGTAAATTTAGGCTGCCAAAAACTTTTCCAAGAAGTCTTTTCCTAAAATAAGTTCATAAAGTATCAAGGTAAAATCATTTGAAACCTTTAAATCCAACCCTGCTCTAGGGGAAGGTGGGGGTGTATCTTTAACTTCATATGATTTATAAATCTTAGTTGCAAAAGCACCAAACTTATTACTTCTATAGAATAGAAGTAATAAGTTTGAACCATTCTCAAGAATAGTTCAGAATTAAAGGGCAAGCTGTTGAACCAGCTTGAGCAGGAAGTGCTCTGTAACAAATGAATAATGGCTCCTGAGCCTGGGTTCTCTGTCTTCTTCTACTAATGCATTCAGAAACATTAAGGCTGAGGAGATTGCCTTGCCTTCACAAGCAAAGGCTTCTTTGAGGATGGCACCAAAATTGACTGTCATTGATTGTGTCATTGCCTATATCATTAATATTCTCACCATGAGTAACTACAGGTTTCTCTTTAATTCAGAACTCCTTATTTATTAGGTTGTTGGAGTTCTAAAGAGATCGTGGTTAAAGTTCTCTCATTTTTCAAGCTGCAATTATGACAAAAACAAGTTGTTTATATCTTCTCAACTGTGAATTTTGATGAGATACATCTTGATTTTCCACCTGGATAATTTCACTACAATTTTGCACTGGCTAAATATACAGGATAAACTCATTTTACATCATTCCAGCACCAAAAATATTTTAAAACTCGAGAGCTTAACACTACAGCTGCATTAGTTATGAGTTATTATGTATTCTGGTAACTTTATATACAGAGAAAAAAGAAAATTACTAACTTGACACTCTCCTTTTACACAATATTGATTTTGATGATTATAACCTCGCCAACAAGCTGTTCCATCTGGTACAATCCATCCTTGAGTCATGTAACCTCCTCCACGCTTATGACACCACACATAACAGGAGTGAGAATCTGAAGGAAATAAAATGGTAGTAGTAGTATCATTATTAGGTAGCAGTATTATTATAATTGTTATACATATTAGGCCATACTGTTAAAGTTATAAGTTCATTATAATTATATAATAAAATTATCCAACTAATGCCAACTTATGTGATTTGAACTTCAGAGCTAACTATTTACATAACAGTATGTGACTTTTTATTTCCAATTGGAATTGTTTTACATGTGAAAGTCAGGTGCACTTCATGCTTGTTGTTGGAGCTGATTTTTTCTCTACACCAGTTACCACATTTCCCAACATTATTTTGCAGAATAAATCAGCAATGCCAAAGTGATATGTGTATTCTTTACCAATGGCATAAGAGAATACCTAGTTTTTATGTGGGTTCATCATTAAAAAAAATTTTGAAACAATACAGGACTTCTTTTTTTCCCATTGGAGCTGTTTTACTTATGAAAGTCGGGCATGTGTCATTCTTGCTACTGGAGCTGGATTTCCCTCTGCACATGTTATGGCCATGTTTCAAAACAAATATTTGGACAGCACCAGCAGAACATGGTAAGCAGGGCATAGGAGTGCCAACATCTGGGGGGGGGAGCCCAATTCAAAATTTTTATTATAATAATATTTAATAAAAATATCTCAAGGGCACCAAATACATATCTGCATAGGGGTGCCAAAAACCCTAGGGCCACACCTGTATTTGAAGCCCACTGCACTTGATGCTAAGAGCAAACTGAAGTGTCAAATTTTTAACAACAGCATAACTAGCTTTCAATTTTTAAGAGAATAACAATTTTGAGAATAACTAGCTTTTAATTTTTGTTCCTCTATGTGGGATATCCTTGTTGGCCACTGTTAAAAATTCACAAACAGTAAGTTTGTGAATTTTTAACAATCAAGTTAGTTCACCTTCCGCATGTTAATGCCATGTTTCATAGCAGATTTTTTCAGTCTACTGCACTTGTCAGCTATGCCACAGTTATTACAATTAATAGTCTCAAGTGTTTCATAATTACATAGAGGAATGTGAACTAACTTTTATCCTTTGTCTGTTGTAAAAAAGAAAAAAAAAAGAAAAAAAAAAAAAGCTACGTACCTTATAATGGCATTGGTAAAAATCTGACCCTCAGTTTGCTGTTCTCCTATTCATAATTTTTCGGATGATAGCGCACTAAATTCCACTCTCCAACTTGAGAAACCTTGCCCTGCATAAACAATTAACTTTTTGAATACCTAGCACAATTCCTGAAATGCTGATTTCCAGGTAATTCTCCAATGGCAAAGAAATCTTAGTTAACTTCAATCCCTCTAAAATTTGGTCCTCCTGTCTTATCTCCTGCAAAAAAGGGTTTACTGCTCCTATGCTCACTTTAATGCACTCAGATTTCTAGACCGTATCAGATATCACTGGTATCATCTAGAAATTTGAATTAGAAATTACCCTAACTTCTGATCTCTCTCTCTTGGCATAAGCACAATACAAATAATGCTTCCTCTGAATCAAAAAACTGAGTTTTCTTTTTCACTCTTGGCATTACTTTTCTCCAGTGCAAATCTCAAATCTGCTTTACCATGCACTATTATTCCCACATCTGGGGTGGTGCTTCCCCAAACCTCTTTCAAGCTTCTGAACTCTATTTAACTTTATTTAATGAAATGAATCAGCTTTTGTGTAAGACAGTGTTGTCCAACCTTTTTCCTTACAGGGGCCATATTCAAAGTCAGATTTGTTTCGTGGGCCGCACTGAGTGATTCGAGAAAATTAGTGCATTACACTTTCCATATCTTGTTAGATGTAAAAGGAAGTTTCTATTTTCATGTTACTGTTTTTTTATTTTCATGCTAAAAAAAATGCAAATTCTGAACACTTTTATGTGCAAAAAATGTATATCAGTGATTTATTTTTAAATTTTATTAAAATTATAAAATTGTTTGATAAAATCTATAACATCCTAAGCTTGAATTAAAAGCACCTGTTTAGTATCAGAAATACACGAATCAACAGCAATGTACTGTTTCTCACCTTTTAAAACCTAAGAATTCGTTGATCATCTCTAACAGACGGCAACAGTTCATGAAATTTATCGAAAGTTATGTTTTTCTGGGTGCTAATAAAGTAATTGAAAAGTAACAAATTAAATCTGAAAATATAAGAAATTGACAAATTCAAAAGAGAATGTTAATTTCCTATAGTAAACTCAATGTGAAGCTACCACATTGAAGCACTATTTGCAGAGAAACAAATTTGCAATGCAATGCTAAACAGACAACAAGGAATGGATTGGAAACTTAATCGAAACCTCCCATGTGGGCTCACATCTAGTGAGCATGGGCTTGGCAAACCCAGGGTCCTGAGCTAGATATCATCATTCTTCTCTTTCTTGGTGATTCCTTTCTATTTTCTCTCTCTCTCTTTCTATCAGGGTAACTCGGAATTTTTTGGCTGGTGCAGCATAAGCCTTAGGCTTCCTTGCACCATATGGCTAATAATAACAATAACAACTCCATTCAAAAGAGAGTAGTCAGGTTAATTAATGACCTGTCTCTTACAAAGCTTGTTCTCTCTCTCTCTCTCTCTCTCTCTCTCTCTCTCTCTCTCTCTCTCTCTCTCTCTCTCTCTCTCTCTCTCACTGGTTTATAGATTCATAAGTTTCTGCTTCAATCCTATTCTAATGATACTTCTACGAGTACTGTTATTCTGAATTTGCATCTGTAATTTGCCCACTCTCTTTCATTCTTCTCTTTCTTGGCGATTCCTTTCTACTTCTCTCTCTCTCTCTCTCTCTCTCTCTCTCTCTCTCTCTCTCTCTCTCTCTCTCCCATTTTTTTTTTTTTTTTTTTGGCTGGTGCACCATGTGGCTAATAATAATAATAATAATAATAATAAAAACCCGTCTGAACACATACCACAACCAGTCAGCATCCACAGATAGGCCTGATGTAGCCAAGTGGTTAGGAGCGAGAGTGCAGTAACACATGCCCTTTAAATGGACCGGAGTTAAAGTCTGTGATTGCTAAATACAATTAACGATTGTATTCATGATTTTTGCGATTTATTGTAAACTCCTCTGACTTGGTGGCCATGCCTGAGCACAAACAAGAAGAACAAAAACATTTATTGTCCAAATCACAGAACTAACTTTTCCACTTCCTCATTTATCCTTTCTACTTCTGTTTTCTGGAACAACCTTCCTTCCCATGTACGAGTATTTTCCAAAAATTATGATCAGCAGAAATTCAAGTCTAATATCAACATGTATTTTCTGTCTTCTTAGCCTTCAACCCATGCAGGGTACCAAGTACTATAGTTCTAATACTTTTTGTGTTTAAGGTTTTCATGAAAAAAAAATAAAACAAATAGAGGTCACTTGGCAATTTATACCTACTGAGAGACACTGTTCAAGGTTTAAACCAATACATGTCAAATTAACTGATCAGCTCAGAGGCACAGAAGAAAATTACAAAGGATAATTATGAATTGTCAGGATTTTACAGTTCTACAGTAAGTATAAAATAATTTGTAAACAAGTTACTTGGAGAGTTTAGGCAAGCTAAGTCAGATTACAAGAAGTTCTTACATTAGTCCACTGGATATAAACACCTAGCTACTGATGATCATATACAGATTGCTGATAAACTGAAGAAATATTTTGTAACTATGTTTCTGCATAAATTAGTCTTTAGAGACAGAGTTAGCAGGTCTATCTAATACGGATTAATGACTGGGAGTTAAATGATTTTATAATAACAGAAAGGAAGTAGTTAAATACAATTAACTACCTATTAAAAAAGTGAACAATGTACATCTGGTTGATTGAAGCTATCCAATTATATTAAAAAGAAACTGTAAAAGAGGTAGTTAAACCATTAGCATAATGAGAGCACCCTTCAATTTAGGAGAAGTCACTGCAGATTGGAGATGTGCAAATTTATCTCCTATTCACAAGGGTGGGTTAAAGGGTGAAGTAGGTAATTATAGTCCTGTAAGTTTGTGCCAGGGAAAATAATGGAGTCAATAGCTAAAGAAGTAATGCAAGGTCACCTTGATAGGGGCTTTTAATTAGCATCCTTAGATCTGTATCCTCAAAATATACTACCTATTGGATCTTGCCACGATATCTGTTATAATGCAACTTTTCCAGTTCTACCAGTCATAAGGCAATCACAGAATGGATTTGTTAAAGGTAGATCATATCTGATCAATCTGATTAACTGCTATGAGTTTTCATAAAGGAACTGGATGCGAAGAAAAAAGCTGACATCATATACTTAGATACTGTATCACATGTGTGGATGTTGTAAAAAATTGGGAGCAATTACTACTACTATGGATAAAGGGATATTTAAGTGGTAGGAAACAGAGACTTTATAAATATCCACTGTTCTTCATGGACTAATGTGATGGTTGGGGTAGCATAGGGATTGGTGTTGTGCCCCTTACTGTTTTTAATATTTATTAACGATATTGATATTTCAAGTTTAATTATTATTATTATAATTAGCCATATGGTGCAAAAGGAAGCCTGAGGCTTTTGCTGCACCAGCCAAAAAAAATTTTCTGAGTTACCCTGAGAGTGAGAGTGAGAGAGAGAGAGAGAGAGAGAGAGAGAGAGAGAGAAACGTCAGAAGTAAAAGGAAATCACCAAGGAAGAGAAGAATGATGATATCCAGCTCAGAACCCTGAGTGTGCCAAGTCCATACTCACCAGATGTGAGCCCCTAATGTCTAGGTTAGCTAATGATACAACAGTGGGCACAGCAGTTAAAATCAATAATCAGGGTTCCTACTTCAGTAAGATTTAGTTAAACTAAGAGTGGGCAGAAAAGTGGCAACTGAGCTTTAATATTGATAAACACAGGGTAATGCTACTATCCAAATTACTGCATTTGGGCAGCATTAATTCCAGAATAAGGCTGTAAAAGGGTTAAGTCAACTAGATTCCAATGGTCTTTACTCTTTCTAAGATGATACACACTATAGGACTGACCTTATAGAATATTAACAGAAAATAGAGAGAATAAATATTAGAGAATATTCTATTAAATATAGAATAATACAGTTTTATTTACTTACAAAAACAATTTTTCCTGTCTTCTAACAAAGTGCAAAAAAAAGGGGCTTTTAATTAGTATTATTATTATTATTATTATTATCCATATGGTGCAAGGAAACCTGA
Organism: Mastigoproctus giganteus; assembly: GCF_048544385.1. Classification (NCBI taxonomy): domain Eukaryota; kingdom Metazoa; phylum Arthropoda; class Arachnida; order Uropygi; family Thelyphonidae; genus Mastigoproctus; species Mastigoproctus giganteus. The sequence goes on along the minus strand of NC_143586.1, from coordinate 166,609,261 downwards.
GGCTTTTGCTGCACCATCCAAAAAAAAAAAAAAAAAAAATTTCTGAGTTACTGAGAGATAGATAGAGAGAGAAAAATGATGATACCCAGCTCAGGACTCTGGGTGTGCCAAGCCCAATTCATGTGGTTCAGTTAGGTTTTTGCTTAAAAAAATTTAATAATATAATAATATTGGATTGTAAGGGATGATTCAATTCAGAAATCAAACAAATTTGAGGTGCAGTATTACGTACAATATACAATTACAGGGAATATTCTACTCTCTTGGTACTGATCTTTTGAGGAAGCATGGCACAGTATGAGGAACATTCTTTTGCATCCTATAAATTTAGCAATATTTCCAAATATCTTTGCTTTGTTTAAATTTAGTTTACATCTTATAAAAAGGTTGAGCTTGCTCTCATGTAGCAGTATGAGGTGGCAAAAAACCAAAGGAATTTTATTTTATCTACATAGTTTTAAAATTAAAACAGTAATGTAGAAAGTGATTTGAAAGTTTGAGGCCAGTGACGACAGTAAGTCACGTTTGCAGTTTCTACTATTATGCAAACTGTTTAATATAAGATGTATGCTACTTTGCATTAAATAAATATAATTTTGAGTATTTTGGAATATTGATAACTGTATATGTCAACACTCCCAGATTTTTCGGAGATTTGTGACTCCTTTATATATGTTTAAAAACTGAATTTATATGATTAACTTTACATTAGAAAGAAATGATGTAACCAACGTAATCTAATGTAAAAGTTGAAAACTCGTTTTTAGTATGTAACCACAGGGCAGAAACCACAAAAATTCGAAATGTCAGGTAGTATTAATATGTCTATAGTTATTGATTATACCTTAAACTATATTTATTTAATACAGAGCGGTGTGCTTATTTCTTGTACATAATTAAAGTTATGAAAAAGTAACATTTTAATTTATAAGTAAGGTTTTTACTATCCTATTAAGAATGAAAGGAAAATCATTTTTGAAAAATGAATATATCTGTATGCAGATCTTATATTTAACATCTGCATTCAAAGTTATTAAACAACGTTGGAATATTTCATGGGAGAATATTTTGTATCTTTTGGCAAAAAAAAAAAAAAAAAAAAGCCTCTAGACCGGTTAAATAACATTTGTGAAACCAGAGTTTGTTGATGACTTCTAAACAGTTCTCTTTTTTTCTAATTAAAATATGTATTTTAAGTGACATTCCACATTTGCTTCACTATAATTACTATATCTTTGGAGAAATTATAAAAGTAAAATGCTAACCATATTAATAGAGATGTTTATTTAAATTCTGACAGTTTTAATGACCTCCTGTATGTGCATGAAGTAAAGTGATGGTTTGAAGGGAGAAGAAAAAAAAAACATTTTCCAGCAAAACTTATTTACTTTAAGATACTTTAAATTAATGCCTATTGAATTGAGACATGCTAAGGTGGTTGCATTAAATACATTTATAATGAATGAAAACATTCTCAAGGCACACCTTGTCTCAAAAAAATAAGAGTTGTATTTGGGTCATCTATATTTATCTGTGAGTGCATGCACACAAATGTTCATGAAATTATTTTTTGCAGTAGTGGTCAATCTAGACCTCATCCTGTTAACTGAATTTTAGGTGCCTAGTATCCTTAGATCTTTATCCTCAAAATATACTAGATATTGGATCTTGCCACGATATCTGTTATAATGCAACTTTTCCAGTTCTACCTGAATACGTTTGATTTTCATGTGTATTTTCTGGCAGTTTTCAGTCATGTCTGTGTTATTTACTTTTTTAAACTTTTACAATTATACACATAATTATGTTTACTTCAAAAACCACTACTCATGTTTAGTGACAAATATCAATCATGCTCATTACATGCTTTCAGTTTTTCTGTTTTGGATAAAAGCAGTGTTGGGTTTGTGATTTGTTCACTTTTAAATGGTTAATGTACTTGATTATTTTTCTTTCAAAAATATTTTTGGAAGTGTGTAGCTTGCCCAAGGATTAATTTCTTCTTTTTATGTATCGGACCACCACAGGCTTTTCCTTTTATAGGTATAGAAAGTGTTATTTATTTTTTCTTCAAAGCCTTTCTCATCACTTACTGCCCCCTTTAAATTGTTCATTAAATTATCTATAATTTGATAGTATTTGTTTTTGTGCTGTGAACGGTTGCATTAACTAACAGATGTATTACCAGAATGTACATAATCCATTATATAACTACAAAGCATTTCAATTATGAATTTCACCTTTCAAATGTTTCTGTATTAAACTGAAGCAGTTTGTGTGCACACTGTTAGCATGTGGATAAGCTATAATAATATTCATCAATTTCCTGAAAAGGATTTAATTTTATCAACCTTAAAGTGTTCTTAAAATTTAAAACCTTAAAATGTTTTTAAAATTTTCCTATTGATATTATTGACTATTGATTAATGACCTAACAATACACATTAAGTATTATTTTTCAGAAACTCTTTCTGCTTTCCAGTTTCTTCCAGCTTAGAGTTGAGCTGTATTAAAATTTTTCTGGTTTCTGATTAAATAAAAGAAAAAAATGATAGAAAAAAAGCTAGAACTTTTCTTTTTGAATTCACACATGGCTATGTCCACTTTCACTGGGTAATGAGAATTATCTAATACTGCAACTGGTGTGGGGTGGGTTCTCAGAGTCCATCAACATTAAGGTGTAATTAACAGATCTGGCTTACAAAGAACAACCAATCTTTGCTGGAATTTCTGTGTTAGCTTATATGCTTAACCAGAAATCAATTTCGTCAGTATTTGGGACGCCACAATGATAGCCTAATTTGGCACTACAACAAGTTCTGGCCTTTTTGTTTAATCATCACCACCACCATCATCATTGGTGCTTCCATATCCAGGTGGGCAGGAGCAGCAGTGCGTAGCACAAGCTTCTTGATTAGACTGGGGTTTGAGCCCGTGACCACCAAATATGGAGGATGTGGAAAGGTTAGGGAATGACCACTGCATATCCCCGGAGCAATATGGCATTAGTTGCTAATGCTCCTAAAAACCAAATGACAACAACAACCACCACCACCATCATCATCTGAGTTTATTAGTCGCATTATTGCTGTTCTAAAGAATAGCAATAATGACAAATAAATACTTAATAAATACCTGCCAATGTAATAATCTCTCTTCTTTGTTTTCACTCATTCTTTGGCCTTCTTATTAGATTAATCTTTCAAATTCAACAAAAGTGAGCTGTAAACATAATGATTATAATTATGAAGTAGAGCTAGACACAAATTTAAAACTAAAATTTCAGTTAACTAAATGAGAGATAAATCAGAGACTACAAAATTTATCAAATTTCTACTCACTCTCTTGACTTGGAAATTGAGTACCACTAGGTTCAAGTGTAGAATCTCGAAATGATGCTTGTCTGCATGTATTACGGATGAACTCTTGCAGCGTGATATATGGAGATGATACTGAACTACATACCTAAACAAAGAAAACATTTTTGATTTGATAATAAGTATAAATATAAAGTAAAGGATTTTTAAATTGTAAAACTTATGATATAAAAGAAAATATTGTGACATGCGCAAGCAAATCTTTTTCTAAAATGGCTAGCTATAAAATTATATTAAGAAAGTTAGACCGTAGAAAGCTGAGTTTCAAAGATACCCAGTCAAAGAATTATAAGTGATCGATTGGGATTTGTTAAAATTTGGTACACTTGACTCACAGGTAGCAACCCTTGTAATTCCTGGAATAATGTCTGTGCCAAGTCTCAGGGGGGCCTATTACAAACTGTCTACAATCACTTAGCAACACAGATAATAAATAGCAACACCTTCTTGAAAATTTATGGAAAATTTTTAACATAAACAGACACCTTTTTTGAAAGGACTACAAAATGTACATATTACTGCAAGGAGTCCATACATGAAAATCATATATGCAGTATATACTTGTATGCTGCAGGGCCCATCAGGGTTCCCTTTAAGTTGTGTGGCTGCACAGTCACGTAGCCACACAACTTAAAGGGAAGGTTCTGTGTACTAAATGTTTTGAGCATGCATTACTTCTGTAATGCAGCTGAACATGGCCACACATGGATCTCAGCCTGCCAAGGATTCCTTCTCATGAAGGGTTTCTATTACTTGAATACAAATTATGCTTTATATCTCATAGGAACCATATGTGCAGAAAAACTTGAAAGGCAAAAAAAAAAAAAAAAAAATTCAAATTATTTTTTGTATCTACTTACCTAACCGATAAAAGATTGCACTGTCTTACTATCGTAAAGGATGTATGGGAGGTTTACAAGGAATATTTTCCTAGTGTTTATTCTGTAGTTTATAAATTTGTTAAATCTGTCAAAATAGTTTCATAAAGGTAATGTTACCTGTAATCAGCATTTAAGGAATTGGTACTGGATATTCAAGAAATTGAGGCTGTTTGTGTAGGGCAAAGCTTTTCAAACTGGAAGTGCAATGTGCTATCTTCAGCAAAACTATGGATAGAATTTCTGGTCAATGGAAGGAAGTCATTAATATACGAGAGGAAAACAGTGGGAGAAAGAACTGAACCTTGGGGAACACCAGCATTAGTGGAGAAGTTAGAAGACAGAGCACCATTCTGACAGAGAGTACAAGAGTTAGAAGAAAAGTAGGAAGTTATTAAGTCAGTTTTGATATGGCAACAGGGCCATTTTTAACAGAAGTGGGATTACAGATGCAAATGTTGCAGCCAATAACTTTTGTGAGAGACCAGAATGCTCAACTACCGTTAGGACAAGAAGCAAGTTTTCTACTCTTAGCTTGTTTAAAATCTAGTTTAGACTGATTAATAACTGCTTTACAATTGTTGTGAGCTTTGGTATAGGCAGAAAATGAATTTGGAGATTTGGATGCAAGCGAATTGTGATATGCAACATTTTTATCTTGAACAGCCTTAGTATATTTATTAGAAAAACAAAGGTTTGGTTAAAAAACAGGATTTTAAGGTAGAATGGGGAATAAAGGATTTCATTCCTATAAGAACAATTTCACTGACATGATCTGAGCAAACAGCACCATCAGAAAATTTAAAACAGTAATCAAACAAAAGAAAAGAAGAACAGAAATCTTGCAGATCATCCCATTTCGCATTCTTGTAATGCTAAACAACACGAGGCTGAGAATGACCATGAGAGAAAGGCTTTATTGGAGAAGAGACTATCAAAAAGCTGTGATCTGAGGTGCTTAGAGGACCACTTGTCACAACCAAGTACTTGGAAGGATGTTTGTGAAAAAAAAAAGTTCAAGAGTGTTGGCTGTGTGGTTAGGATTGTCTGGTATCCTGGTAGGTAAATGGACAAAATGTGAGAGGTCACTAGTAACTGCAAAAGTCTCAGCATCTCAACAAACCTGGTCCATGTGATTAGACAACTGAAACCAGCAGGCATTTCGAATAGTAAAATTGCCAAGGAAAATTACCTTACTTTAGGAAAGTTGGACTGGAGAAAGTCAAAGAGTTCCAGGTGATTAGTGGAGTTGGGAGAACGATAGAGGCAACAGATGAATTTGAGAAACTGGTTTAGTGAGCCATTTTAAGTCAGAGAAGATAAAAAAAAGAGCAGATTCCAAATTAGTAAGTCTCTCAGAGGGAATATCTGGCCATATGCACAAGTACTATCTTTCAAGCAAAAGAAATTGACAGTGAATAATTTGGACAACTGAGATGAACAGTGGTTGAATAAACTGATATTGGGATTCTCAGATGAAGTAAGTGGGGCTAGGCAGACTACAAATAAAAATGGATATCACTGAGATTGGAACTGAGTCCATGTATATTTGTGAAATGAATAAAGAAGTGTTTGGGGGGTTTAGATCGTTTTGCAAATAAGTCTGTTCTCTTTGTCTGACTGTTATGATTTATTCAGATTTATTCAAAGAAAAGGCAGTGAGGACATGTTGTAAGCAATGAAATTTTTGGATATGGTGCACACATGCAGCAAGAATATGCCCAGCTCCTTAAAATAACATGGCCTTGAAAATCCCCCCCCACACACTTATGCATATTATTTGGACTTCCTCCAGTCACTATCTGGCAGAGTAGAGGCAGCAAGATTGTACACTTAACTGCTCCAGATGCCTCTTAGAGAGTTACCAATTTTATATATGTAAAATTTATTTAATCTAATAGTTATAATTATCTGTTATTAAATTGTTTATTTTCCAATTTGTATGTAAAAATCACATAATTATTATTATTTGTGACTATAATCATAAATTATTTTTGTATGGTGACTAGCTGCACAATAGGGTAAGGTAAGCACATAAAACAATATTCATTCTATGCACTGACGGGAAAAAATTAAAATAAAATATGGAGCCCAAACATGGAAAAAAAAGTAAAATAAAATATATATATATATATTGTGTTCTTACTGAAGACTATAAAAATGATATTTAGTAAAATTTACCATAATAATTCAAGGTCAGGTGTGCAACATTAATACTATTGTACAAGTGGCAATTAGGCATTATACGTGCATGAAATTATATTAGTCAATTTTATTATATAATATCTATCTGTAGGGAATTAGGTGTATATGGACCAAACTAATAAGTTAGTAAAAGAAAACTACCTTCAGTCTGGAAGGCCTATATTCTACAGAGATCAGATAAACTTAAATAGAAAGGGTGCAAGAATATTTGCTGATGCCATCGAGGCAGTGTTAGGTGGGTCAGAAAACTGCTGGCTTGGGGGGGGAAACAAGGACTAATAGATTAACAGTAGCCACTGGCAGAGGGGAAATTGATTCTTGCACTGCTTCTATTGGAATCAGCAGCAGCCTGGAAAACAAGATGCAGGGTATTTCAGAGACTGCTGGGAGTCATTGCGGTACAAGTAAACACATGAGTTGTGTTAGGGTAGCTAAGAATAGGAACAGGTGCATGTATACTTGCATGTACGCCAATGCTAGGAGTTTGGTAAATAAACTTGATGAATTTGAGGTATTGCTCAAAACATCAAAGGCAGATGTTGTTGGGATATCAGAGACGTGCTGTCACACAGATATAAGGAATGCAGAACTGGAATTTGGGGAGTACAGAGGTCTGTTAAAATCACCGCAATTTTACTAGAAAGGATAGCATTAGCATTAGTAGAGGCATATGATGCAAGAAAGCAAGCTTATTCAGCATCAGCCAAAAAAAAAAAAAAAAAAAACAACCACTACTCCCATTTCACCCCTCTTTTCGTTCGAAATACCTGTCCAGCTGAGCCTTAAATTTGTTTAGGTTATCAACTTCAACAACAAGCGATGGGAGTCTATTTCACAAACCAACTGCCCGCTGGCTAAAGGCAAATTTCCGCACATCTATCCGACATCCGTCCTTCCTCAATTTGAATTTATGCCCTCTCAGGTGATTATTCTGAGCAAGAGGAAGAATCCCATCGGCATTGAGCATGCTCAAGCCATTCAAAGCCTTATACACCTCTATCAGATCACCTCGCCGATGCCTAGTCTCCAGGCTCTTAAAAACTTAAGCCTTTCTTCGTAAGAGCAACCCTTTGTTCCATTCACTAATCTTGTTGCCCTTCTCTGTACTCGTTCGAGTAGTTCTACATCCTTCTTGAAATGAGGCCTCCAGACCTGTATACAGTACTCAAGGTGTGGCCTGACCAATGCCTTATACAAGGGAATAATCACATCCCTGTCCCTGCTAGAAAAATTCCTGTATATCATCGACAATACTCCATGAGCTACTCTTGCAGCCCGTCTGCACTGCTCAGAGAACTTCATATCTGCCTGCACAATTACCCCCAGGTCCTTTTCATTCTCTACCACTGTCAGTGTAGTACCACAGAGTTGATACGTTGCTCTGGGGTTGCTGTTTCCCATATGTAGTACTTTACATTTGTCAATGTTAAACTTCATTTGCCACCTCTCAGCCCATCTGCTCAACCTTTCCAGATCCTTTTGCAGCAGCATAGTATCAGTAGTGTCCTTAACAACCCTGCCAACCTTGGTATCGTCAATATCATTTATAAATACAGAAAACAACACTGAACCCTGAGGAACTCCACTAATAACATTAGTCCAGTCCACGTTGAGCAGTGTCCATTGATTACCACTCTCTGTCTTCTGCCACTAAACCATCCCTTTATCCATAGCAGCAATTTGCCTCCAATGCCACACTTCTCCAATTTGTGCAGCAGTCTTCCATGCGCAACAGTATCAAAAGCCTTTCTAAGATCCAAATATATAATATTAAAATTATTCCCTGCATCCAGTTCTTTTGTGACTACATCATAGTATCCAATCAAATTGGTCAGACAAGACCTGCCCTTAACAAAACCATGCTGTGTCTGAGCTATAACTGAATTCTTGTCCAGATGATCCTGCAGTGCTTCTTTAACCAGTGCCTCCATTAATTTTCCTGGAACCAAAGTTAAACTAACAGGTCTATAATTACTTGTGTCAGCCTTTGATCCTCCTTTGTGAATTGGGGTTACATTTGCACATCTCCAGTCCATGGGTACCTCCCCTGAGTCCAAAGAAGCTCTCATAATTATGGCTAGGGGTTTGCTTACTTGCTTTGCTGCCTCCTTTAATATAACTGGATAGATCCCATCCACCCCGGGTGCCTTTTTTATGTTTATCCTCAACAATTTCTCCTCCACTTTCCTCTCAGTTATTAGAAAATAATCTAGCTCACTGCCAATGTTTACTTCACCTACGACATTCCCCTTCCTGAATAACCTCTCATGTGTGAATGTAGATGCAAAATACTCGTTTAGTTTGTTAGCCACCTGAGCTGGATCCTCAACTGTTGACCCATCAACATCCAGTGGACCAATCTGATTCATCCCTTTCCTTCTTGAGTTTAAATAGGTAAAGAACTCTTTTCTGTTTTTCTTTGCATCCTTTGCCAAGGATTTCTCATAATCTGCCTTTGCCTGCCTAATCTCCTTTGTGACTTGGTTACAGACCAACTTATATCTATCATAGGCTTCCATGTCACCCATTCATTTGTATGTATCCCATGCATTTTTCTTCTCTGCCACATGTCTCATTAGTTCATCTGACAACCATTTAGGCCTGAACCTTGAACAATATTTCTTGGTTGGTATGTAAAGCCTGGTAGCTTCCAAGATTAGTTCCTTGAATGCTTCCCATTTTGAATTTGCTGTTGGTAACATCATCAGTTGGACCCACTGTATAGAATTTAAATACTGTCTCAGACCATCATAGTCGCCTTTACGAAAGCAATACCCCTTTCCTTTACCCCTAATGGTAGTTACCTCTTTGAGTAACTCCCACTTCAGCACACTGTGATCACTGCCACCCAGTGGTTCCTTTATCTGCAGATTCCTAATGCATGAAGAATCACTACTGATAATCAGATCAAGAGTATTACTCCCTCTAGTTGCCTCCCGAACATGATGGTGTAGAAAACAATCATCCAATAAATCCACAAAAGCCTTGCTAGTGTGTGAGTGACCAACCCACAAATTCCAGTCAATATCTGGGAAATTAAAATCCCCCATTATAAGACTCTCTGATTTACTGGCCCATTCTATTTCCCTGTACAGTATCTTATTATACTCATCAGAGTCATTAGGCCTATAGCACACTCCTACTCTCAATTTTGATTTATCTATGCTTATGTCACACCAAACTGACTCGACACTGCCCTGTCCATCAATGTCGACTGGCTTCACTTCCTTGGATTTTATGTGTTTTTTAACTAATATCATAACCCCCTCCTCCCCTCCTGTCCTGTCTATCCTTTCTATACACATTGTACTCCCCAAATTCCAGTTCTGCATTCCTTATATCTGTGTGACACCACGTCTCTGAAATCCCAACAATATCTGCCTTTGATGTTTGGAGCAATACCTCAAATTCATCAAATTTATTTACTAAACTCCTAACATTGGTGTACACGCAAGTATACATGCACCTGCTCTTCCTCTTAGCCACCCTAACACAACCCATGTGTTTACTTGTACCCCCATGATTCCCAGCAGTCTCTGAAATATCCTGCATCTTATTTTCCAGGCTGCTGCTCATTCCAATAGAAGCAGTGCAAGAATCACTTTCTTCTCTGCCAGCGGCTACTGTTAATCTATTAGTCCTTGTATCCCCCAATCTAGCAGTTTTCCGACCCACCTAACACTGCCTCGATAACATCAGCAAACATTCTTGCACCCTTTCTATTTAAGTGTTTCCCATCCCTGTAGAAGCAATCTCTCCTGTTAACAAGTACATTCCAGGCTGAAAAAAATTCTACCCCTTGAGCCTTGCACAATCTTTCCAGGGCCGAATTGATCGACAAGGCTCTCATCATATACTCCCTCCTATCGTGTCTGGGCAGAATTGAAGACACTTTCAAATTCAACCCTACTTCACGGCTTTTTTTCAACCGTGACCTGTACTTGTTAAGCAATTCCGCTGGTCTCCTACTCCTAATATCATTAGTATAGACAGGATAGGAAGGGAGGATGGGTTATGCTATTAGTTAAGAAACACACAAAATCCAAGGAACTGAAGCCAGTTGACATCGCTGGACAGTGTAGTGTTGAGTCAGTTTGGTGTGACATAAGCACTGGGAGATCAAAATTGAGAGTAGGAGTGTACTATAGGCCTAATGACTCTGATGAGTATAATAAGAAACTGTATAGGGAAATAGAGTGGGCCAGTAAATCAGAGAGTCTTATAATGGGGGATTTTAATTTCACAGATATTGACTGGAATTTGTGGGTTGGTCACTCACACACTAGCAAGGTTTTTGTGGATTTCTTGGATGATTGTTTTCTACATCAGCATGTTCAGGAGGCAACTAGAGGGAGTAATACTCTTGATCTGATTATCAGTAGTGATTCTTCATGCATTAAGAATCTGCAGATAAAGGAACCACTAGGTAGCAGTGATCACAGTGTGCTGAAGTGGGATTTACTCAAAGAGGTAACTACCATCAAGGCTAAAGGGAAGGGTTTTTGCTTTCGTAAAGGTGACTAGAATGGTCTGAGACGGTATTTAAATTCTATACAGTGGGACCAAATGATGATGTTACCAACAGCAAATTCAAAATGGGAAGCATTCAAAGAACTTATCTTGGAAGCTACTAGGCTTTACATACCAACTAAGAAATATTGTTCAAAGTTTAGGCCTAAATGGATGTCAGATGAATTAATGAGATATATGGCAGAGAAGAAAAATGCACGGGATACATATAAATTAACATGTGACACAGAAGCCTATGATAGATATAAGCTGGTCTGTAACCAAGTCACAAAGGAGATTAGGCAGGCAAAGGCAGATTATGAGAAATCTTTGGCAAAGGATGCAAAGAAAAACAGAAAAGAGTTCTTTACCTATGTAAACTCTAGAAGGAAGGGGATGAATCAGATTGGTCCACTGGATATTGATGGTTCAACAGTTGAGGATTCTGCTCAGGTGGCTAACAAACTAAATGAGTATTTTGCATCTACATTCACACATGAGGAGTTATTCAGGAAGGGGAATGCCAGAGGTGAAGTAAACTCTGGCAGTGAGCTACATGATTTTGTAATAACTGGGAGGAAAGTGGAGGAGAAATTGTTGAGGATAAACATAAAAAAGGCACCCGGGGTGGATGGGATCTATCCAGTTATATTAAAGGAGGCAGCAAAGAAGTAAGCAAACCCTTAGCCATAATTATGAGAACTTCTTTGGACTCAGAGGAGGTATCCATAGACCGGAGATGTGCAAATGTGACCCCAATTCACAAAGGAGGATCAAAGGTTGACACAAGTAATTATAGACCTATGAGTTTAACTTCTGTTCCAGGAAAATTAATGGAGGCACTGGTTAAAGAAGCACGGCAGGATCATCTAGACAACACTTCAGTTATAGCTCTTACACAGCATGGTTTTGTTAAGGGAAAGTCTTGCCTGACCAATTTTATTGGATACTATGATGCAGTCACAAAAGAACTGTATGTAGGGAATAACTTTGATATTATATATTTGGATCTTAGAAAGGCTTTTGATACTATTACACATGGAAGAATGCTGCACAAATTGGAGCAGTGTGGCACTGGAGGCAAATTGCTGCTATGGATAAAGGGATGGTTGAGGGGAGAAGACAGAGAGTGGTAATCAATGGACACTGCTCACCATGGACTAATGTTATTAGTGGAGTTCCTCAGGATTCAGTGGCACCTCCGTAGCCAGGTGGGAAGGAGCAGCAGTGCATAGCACACGCTTCTTGAGTAGACTGGGGTTCGAGCCCGTCACCACCAAAATATGTAGGATGCGGAGCAATATGACATTAGTTGCTAATGCTCCTAAAAACCAAATAACAACAACAACAACAACATCGGGGTTCAGTGTTGGGTGGGTCCATTGTTGTTTTCTGTATTTATATATGATATTGATGATGGTATATCAAGCGTGATGTCCAAGTTTGGAGACAATACAAAGGTTGGCAGGGCTGTTAAGGGCACTACTGATGCTATGGTGCTGCAACAGGACCTGTAAAGGTTGAGCAGATGCTGAGTGATGGCAAATGAAGTTTAACATTGACAAATGTCAAGTACTACATATGGGAAACAGTAACCCCAGAGCAATGTGTCAACTCTGTAGTATACTACACTGATAGTGGCAGAGAATGAAAAGGACCTGGGGGTAATTGTGCAGGCAGATATGAAGTTTTCTGAGCAATGCAGATGGGCTGCAAGAGTAGCTCATGGTGTCTTGTCAATGATATACACGAATTTTTCTACAGGGATAAGGAGGTGATTTTTCCCTTGTATAAGGCAATGGTCAGACCACACTTTGAGTACTGTACAGGTCTGGAGGCCTCATTTCAAGAAGGATGTAGAGCTGCTGGAATGACTACAGAGAAGGGCAACAAGATTAGTGAATGGAACAAATGGTTGCTCTTACGAAGAAAGGCTTAAGTTTTGCAAATTACAGTGTCTGGAGACTATGCACCTGCGAGGTGATCTGATTGAGGTAAATGAAGCCTTGAATGGTTTGAGCAAGTTCAACGCCGATGGGATTCTTCCTCTTGCTCAGAATAATCACCTGAGAGGGCATAAATTGAAATTGAGAAAAGACAGATGTAGGATAGATGTGTGGAAATTTGCCTTTAGCCAGTGAGTAGTTGGTTGGTGGAACAGACTTCCATTCCTTGTTGTGGAAGTTGATAGCCTAAATAAATTTAAGGCTCAGCTGGACAGGTATTTCGAACAAATGGAGAAGTGAAATGGGAGTGGTTTTTTTTTTTTTTTTTTTTGGCTGATGCTGCATAAGCTTGCTTTCTTGCATCATATGCCTCTATTAGTGCTAATGCTAATGCTAATAATAGAATATAATGGAAAATTAAAATTAGAAATATTAAAATTAAAATAAAAAATGAAAATAACATTCTTTCTCTTGGTCATCGGTCTGCTACTTCTTCAGGGGCTTTGAGCAGACTGATAGCCAAATTAAAAGAATGTCTCATACATACATATATATATGCACACCTGACACACACATGCACATATACACACAAAAAGACAAGCAGGGCTAAAGAACAAAAATTAGAAAATGTCAACATTTATGTTCACGGGGGGGGGGATTCAAAAAAGATTTGTACTCATACAGAGATAGTAGTGATAGAAGATTGAAACAAACACCATGTATTGCACTTTTTTTTAATATTCACCAGAAAGATGACACATTTTTACCATCTTTCAATATATTTCTGCAGGCTAGTTTTGTAGAAGTTGGTGATTTTTTTGCTGCCACAACTTGGCAGCAAAAAAATCACCTCATCATCTTGAATGGTTTGAGCAAGCTCAACGCCGTTGAGCAAGTTTTTTCCCATGAAGAATGAACATCAGACAAGATAGAGGAAGAAATCCAAGGGTGCAAGGTTGGGGGAATAAGCAGAATGCAGCAATATTTCAAACCCACATTTGTGGGCACACCTCACTGCAGCATATGAGGGATACAGAGCATTATCATTCTACATTCGAATTGTTTATACCAACATGCAACAACGTTGTAACCTGGGTGGTCTTCTCCATAAACAACAACCATTTCTTTGGATTGTTTTGGGTGTTTTCCCTTGCAGTAAGAGGAACCGAGTCTCTGATCTGTATTATACTTTATCCATTGTGACACTTCACTTCATTCAGCAGCACTGAATGAAGAAAAAAAAATATATTTTTTCAGCTCGAAATCAAAATTTGTGCAGTTGCTATAGAGATTTAAAAGTATCAAACAGAAAAATTTCTTCTTTCTATCGCAACTACTTCTGGGTGAATACAAATCTTTTTAGAATCCCCTCCCCCCCCACCCAGTATATGTCCACTGCTTTTTAGATTAACTTTATACCATATATGACTTTATAACTTCAATGAGACTCAAAGAAAGTAATAAAACTAAATTTACGTAGTGGAGTGCTAGATATGTTGTAAATTCTTGTTCCAGAGATGGTTAAAAATTAAATAAAAGGGGAACATGCTATTGTATTCCAGAAAATGGTGAATCTAATCATTTAAATGGTGGAGGTAGTCCAATAATCCTGACTCGAAATCTCACACCCTTGGATTTGTTTGTGTAGTCATATATAAAAAAAAAATTCTGGGATTGCACTTTCCTTTGTAACATTTTTTTATGATAGCACTATCTTAACGAAAACATTCAAGGTGTTCAATACTAATGTGTCCAAGGTTATCTGGGAAAAGGTTTAAATGGGAATGGAGGAAGAGTATTTTATCTATTGTGCTAAGAAAATTCCTGATTTTGGCAGAGAGAGAGAGAGTTTAATTATATAATACAGTCACTTCCCGGTTTACATAATACTTACGGAAATTTGATTTTACGTAAGTTTTTGCTGGCCAGTGCAAACTTAAAAAAAAAAAAAAAAAAAATCATGGAAATGTATTTTGCACCCTGTAGGAATAAATGTAGGTATTGTGAAAATATCATAATGTGAACTCAATAACACTGTTTTTTTTTCAGTAATTCGTTCCAAGACCTTAGAAGTTGAAATTTTCGCTATATAACTAAGCTATTTATCTTTCTAAAAGGTCATTTTTATAATGGAAATTGCACTACACTTTCATCATATCCTATATTATCAGTATATCCTATATCATCATATCCTATATTATCCGTTATAAGAATCAATTTTGAATGTGTTTGTGATATTTTTTTAACATATATTTCTGGAAGTCATTACCATAAAACAATTTGCACTTTCCAGTTTATTATAAATGGGTAGTAAACTTGATCTTATTGCATTTGCGATAATACCGATAACTGGAATTGTGTGGGTTTTTATGTTACAGTATTATGGTGAAAAGTTTCCCTTCACTGAAATCGTCAATCATATAAAAAACATAAACAAATTTTCAGAATCTTCTCTTCATTCCTATTTATTTATTATAATGGTGAAGGGAAAGGGACTAACGGAAATTTCAAGTGCTGGAAGTGCTAAGAAATGAAACAAAACTGATTTAGAAATGAGGATGATTAATTAAGAAGTACAAACCAGGACAAAGTTTGTCATCTATTGCAATGAATTAGGTCTCGCTTTAGGTCTGCAGTTGAAGGGATAGTGCGTGTATAAAAGAACATGTTAAAGGATCAATGCATTTAAGATCAATAGTGATCACAAAACAGCACTCAGGTGCTATATTGAAGATGGAAAAGCAGATTCAGAAGCAAGTGCCCCTAAGTCCAATGGCCATTCAAGCAAAAGCAAGAAGTATTTATGAAGATATTAAGGATAAGTACGACAAATCCCAAGCCAAGTTCGTGGCAAGCAATGGGTGGTTTAACAGGTTCAAGCATCGCGCTGGTTTCCAAAACATTAAAATATGCAGTGAAGTCGCCAGTTGTTGTTGTTGTTTGGTTTTTAGGAGCATTAGCAACTAAGGCCATATTGCTCTGGGGATATGCGGTGATCATTCCCTGACCTTTCCACATCCTCCGTATTTGGTGGTCACGGGCTCGAACCCTGGTCTAATCAAGAAATGTGTTCTATGCACTGCTGCTCCTGCCCACCTGGCTACGGAGGCGCCAGTGCTGATTCTGCAGCTGCAGAGAAATTTTGTGATGTGTTGGAAAAAACTCCTTCTAAATCTCCACAGCCCTCAACTTCCACAGCGGCATGCTTATCAGATGGTTTGGTTTTTTTTTTTTTTTTTAGGAGCATTAGCAACTAAGGCCATATTGCTCCACGGATATGCATTGGTTATTCCCTGACCTTTCTGCACCCTCCGTATTTGGTAGTCATGGACTCAAACCATGGTCTAATCAAGAAGCGTGTGCTAAGCACTACTGCTCCTGCCCACCTGGCTATGGAGGCGGCACTTATCAGATGAAGAGTTAATTCTGGCAATGATGCTCGAAAGGTAAAACTTGCTGATATTATGCCTGTCTCCTCTCTCTTTTTTGTAATTTTATAATTTGGAAATTTTTGCAATTTTGTACATTTGTATGTAATTTTTCCTGCGCATGAGATAAAAAAATTGAATAAATAATTCTATTTACATGTTCGTTGAACATCTCTTTTTTGCTTCAATCAAATTCAATCAAATTTGCGAGTGCTGCTTAAGCATTTAGGGAAATTCCGACTTACATAGAGTTCCGCAGAATGCAACCCTTACGTAAATCGGGGATGGCTGTATTTGGACAGGAAGAGAATATCAGATGGATTTTTGTGGAATTAGCATGTGCAGAGTGTTATGCATCAAGTTTTTCGACATTTCACAAGAAATCCCATTATTGTAAACCTTTGTCATATGACAATCTAGTATTTTTATTTTTTTGATAAAAATTTATATAACTACAGTATCATATTTAAAGTCTGTGTGAACACCATATTTACATTTTTCAAGATAAAAGGAATACAACTTAAAAACTGTATATCAGATATGAGTACCAGAATATATACATAACATACCCGACTAGCATCACATATCATAACTCTCCTATCCTTTCCTTCACAGAAACGGCCACCATTCTGAGGACTGAAAATAAATAAAAATATTTAACTTTTAATTCTCATATGGAAAGCCAGGATTAAATTTATCAATAAGCAAGACCTATTCAGCTGAGTAACTTGTGAGATGAAACCACATTAACTTCTATGATTCTCTTGATGATAAAAAAAAAATAAATAAACTGAAAAATTAACCTGAAGCATGCCAGAAAAGTGGGCCGTATTCACCATTTTCCTGAATATTTCTGAACAAACATTTTTGCAAATAAAAACAGCAGCTACCAATGACGAATGAAATATTCTGAATTAGTTCTGATGTTAACTCTTTTCTCAAAGAATACAAGCACTTTCACTTGTATTATTATGAGTGAGTAACATTTTCAGATAACAATATATAACTAGTGACATTAGTTAATTTAAGCATTAGTAAATTTAGTTAAATATTAAATTTTTTAAAAACATGCTGATGATAATAAATAAATATTACTTTATTATGAATTTACATTAATAATCTTTAATATTATTAGACAACAAATTTTAAGCTTTTGATTCCTGAAATGTCATATGTATGATGGACCTCGATGAGTTGAATCCAAATTTGAAGTTAGATAATACATTAGCAACCACAGATTTAGAAAAATGCTGATTATGCTTACTATAATTTCTTAATTAAATTTTAACAAGTATTACCATAAATAGTGTAAAAACAGTCAATTGTTTCTTATTATTTGCTTTTTTTTTTTGCAATAGTCTTCGAACATACTAGGCTTCCACTTTCCTTGGTGGAACGTTTTCCATGTTGGGAATATCTGGATGAAAACATTCTCTGTGTTCTCATTAACATGTCCAAGGTTACTGGGAAAAGGCCTAAATAGATATGGAGAAAGTTTATTTTTAGAGACACATTACAACCAAGATTTTTGTAGGCATGTAATAAATTTTCAATCAAGATTTTATAGTAGTCTGTCTGCTCATTTGTTGCAGATAATCTATATAGGTTATCTGGTGACCTAAATTAAGTATTTAGGGCTTTAAAATGGTCAGTAAAAAGATGGCGAACATTAGAACAAATGATATAAACCATGGATCTACTTGATATGAAAGGTATAATTTTGATGATCCTGTAAGGTTATGAGCAAACTGAATAAATATTTTGTATGGGGATGCTAGAAGCAAAGGAACTAGAATAGATATCATTACAGTTAAAAGTAAACAAGGCACATGGGGCTTTTTGAAGCTACCCAATTCTGTTCAAAAGAAGCAAAAGAAAAAGAGCAATCAGACCTTTAGCTATAATAATGAGAGCATCTTTGGATTTAGTGGAATTCCTACAAATTGGAGATGTGTAAGTACCTTTCCTATTCACAAGGGTGGACAAAGATGAAGGAGCAAAGAAATCAATACATTTTATTTCTGTCAATGAAAATAATAAATATGTGATTTTAGATGCAAGGAGGTCTGTCTTCAGCCTGCAGGTGGTTGACTGTTGAAACAAAATTTCATCTGGTGTTGTATAAGTGGGCAGTTTGAATAAGTTCAAGGAAGAACTAAACAGATTATTGGGAGGAGTGGACAAGTGATGTGGGAGGTTTTTTTTTTTTTTTTGGATGATGCTTTTATAAGTTTTCTTCCTTGCATCATATGCCCCTAATAATAATATAATAATAAACAAAGGATCAACTACAAAGGATAAAGAATATGGTCAATATGGAATCAGAGGAGGAAGAGCAAGAAGAAATGCAATCAACAGCAGCTGAATTGGAAAGAGACGAAGTCATGATATCCAGAATAGAAGACGAGTGGAAGAAGGTCCTAACAGAATTCGAAGGAATGGACCCCACAAAGACCCATTTGATACTGAAGCAGAGGCCCAATAGAACCTTGTAGAGAGTCACAGACCACCTAAATTGAAAAATAATACCACATTATCTCAACAACAATGGCACAACACTGGAGGCCATGCACATAGCTGTATATTGTGCTGCCATAGCAGCCACTAGGATTAATGGTAGAGAAACAAGAGACCAGCAGCAGAATAACCAAAAACAGAAGGAACTGTCAGCTTGGGAAAGAAGACTTCAGCAGAAGATAGAAGAATTAAGAGTCAAGATAGGCCAATTGACCCAGTACCAACGGGGTAATAGGAGTAAGAAATTGATTGGAAAGGTGAAGAGCATCCTCAAGAGAGACAGCGTCCAAGCAAACAGGAAACAAAAAATCAGAGAATAGGAGAGTACTTGGACACACGGAAGCAGAACCTCCTTGCACTCAGCAAGAGACTCGCCAATACGAAGAGCTCACAGAGGAAAATAAACAACTGGATCTTTGATGAGGACCAAAAAGCTTTCTACAGGAGTCTCGGAGAAGATAGGAAAGAAGGGAACGAACCACCAGAGCAGAAGATGATTGAGTTCTGGGGCAACATATGGAGCAGGGAAGTAAGACATAACAGCTGAGCCCCCTGGACAGAACTAGAACACAAGAAAACAAAGGATGTACAAGAGATGAGAGAGTGGGAGATTTGGGAAGAAGAAGAAGTAAAACAGACGATCAGGAACTTTCACAACTGGTGAACTCCAGGAATAGATAATGTCCACAACTACTGGTACAAGAAGCTCACTTGCACACACAAGCACCTGGCAGAGCAGTTCACCTAAATGATAAGGCACCCACAGACAATCCTGAAGTTTCTCACTCAAGGAATCACATATCCGAAACCTAAAGACAAAGGTACAAGAAACCCGGAAAAATACAGGCCAATCACCTGCCTCCAAACGATGTACAAGATCCTGACCAGCTGCATAACCAAGGAGATATCAGACCACTTGGAGAGCCAGAACATAATGGGCAAACAGCAGAAAGGATGAAAGTGGATGAGCAAAGGATGCAAGGAGCAATTAACCACAGATGTTGCGGTTATAGAGCAAGCCTACAAGAAGCGCCGCAACCTATACACAGCCTACATTGATTACCGCAAGGCCTTTGACTCCAGGCCTCATATCTGGCTAATAGAGGTGCTGTACATCTACAAAGTCAATCCGATAGTTACAAACTTCCTAGGAGAAACGATGGTGAAATGGAGTACCACCATTAAGGTTGAGAACATCACAACCAGGCCAATCCCCATCAAGAGAGGAATCCTTCAAGGAGATGCCCTGAGCCCACTGTGGTTCTGTCTAGCACTTAAACTGTTATTCACCATGCTCAGCAGCAGCAAGGTACAGATATGACCTCAGAGGAGGAAGGAAGAGCCTGTACACCCTCACCCATATGATGTACATGGATGATATCAAGCTCTACGCGGCAACCGAGAAGCAACTACTCCGGATCACAGAAGAATTCAGCAATGATATCAGGATGGAATTTGGTCTAGACAAAGGCAAGATCCACAGATTGCACCAGGGTTCTGCACAAAGACTCATGAGATTGCCTAAGAAAATCTCTTGAATGCAATATGCAAGACCTTAACATAATTCCTGCTTTATTTCAGTGAATACTAGTAGAAAAAAGCTGCACCATCAAGTAATGAAAGAAGCAGTATTTCAAATGTTGCATATCACTTTCATAACCATCTTGATAAGGATGTAGTCAATACTATAAGCAAGGAGCTTTTTTTTCAAACCCTCTGGCACTTTTCAAAATTGCATCTGTGAACACTGTATCAAATGGCAATGAAGCATCAATTACCCAATATAATTTTCATCTCTCTTGAGAAATTAAATGTTGTCCCTCCCCTTCCTTCCAGCCTGGAGTGGATCATATTCCTGTCATGATTCACAGGAGCATGACCCACCAACACTGAAATGGAACACAACTGGCTGTCAAGAAGCTCCTGTCAGTATTACTGAAGCCACTGTCATGACACCGACAGCCATTTGACAGATCAGGATTTATTTATTTCATGCATCCCAATCATCCCCTGTAATCTGCAATTTGAAATTATGCTGCACTAGTTTCCAATTCACCTATATTATGTCACAGCCATTAACAAGACACAAGGACAAATATTAAAAATTGATGATTTTCAAACTAATGAAGCCCATGCTTTTCTCATTGCCAAATTTATGTTTGTTCCTCTAGGTTGGTTTGGTTGTTTTTTTTTTTTTGGTTATTTGGTTTTTAGGAGCATTAGCAACTAAGGCCATATTGCTCCGGGATATGCGGTGGTCATTCCCTGACCTTTCCGCATCCTCCGTATTTGGTGGTGACGGGCTCGAACCCCGGTCTAATCAAGAAGCGTGTGCTACGCTTCTTGATTAGAAGCATGTGCTACGCACTCCTGCTCCTTCCCACCTGGTTACGGAGGTGCCCTGGGGCATTCCTCTAGGGTTGGCAATGGTAAAACCTTCACATCCTGTACCCATATGGAAGCCCTACATTAATAAAATATTGTCCAGCACTTATAAAATATGTGGCATAAAAAAACATGCATTATGTGCAGTTTACAGTTTTTAATATATTTAAATGGCAAATGAGTTTAAGGTAAAAAGTTTTACACTATGAGAGCTATATCATTACACATGATGTAGTCAATGAAGGGCACAGCCATATTCTGTATTTCATGTTGTTGATTAGCATTAGCATCAAAAAGTTCATAACCTTACCTAGAAATAATAGCCCTAGAAAGGTGAAACTTCACAGGAACTTTAATCCTTTTCTATGTACTCTCCATGTATAGTACACATTTCTCCCATCTATGGATCAGTTGTTTAATGTCTCTGTCTGCACTTTTTTGCCTGAATCCACGATTCCACTTTATTGATGACTTCCTGAGATGAATCAAAGTGATGTCCATGCAATGGTTTCTTCACTTCTCAAAACAAGAAGTCTGATGGTGCTAGGTCAGGAGAATAGGGTGCGTGTTGCAGTAGTTCAAACCTGCACTGGTCAACAAAGTTGGTGGTGGTGGTGGCAATGGCCATGTTTGGTTAACATTCTGACCTTTGGTTAACATTCCATGGCTTTTCACCTTCAAAGCATCACGTAACTTTTTCAAAATATTTCTGTAGTATTCTCCAGTAAGTGTGAATCCACGAGATAGATAATCTGTCAGGATAACCTCTTTTCTGTCTCAAAATATGGATGACAACACCTTCTTTGTAGATGGAGTGGTCTTTGCCTTTTTGGGAGGTGGGGAGGTGTGCTTCCACTGCTTTGACATGTCTTTAGTCTCCGGATCATACTGGTACACCCAGCATTTGTCATTTGTCACCAACCAATCAAAAAAGTTCTTAAAATCCGCATTACACAACTCCAACAGTTGGCGAGAACATTGCATTCGACATTGCTTCTGCAAAGGTGTCAGCAATCTTGGAACCTATCGTGCAGAGACCTTAGACATGTGCAAGATGGTCATGAAAAATGCTGTGCGCAGACCCATAACTAATTCCCACTGAATTTTCGATGAAGTGAATTGTCACACGTCTGTCACTCAGCATCCACTGCCCAACCTTTGCAACCATCTCACTGTCTGTGGATGTTGATGGCCTTCCTTCTCTTGGCTCGTCAAACACACTCTTATGACTGCATTGGAACTTCCATTTCCACTTTTTTACAGTGTCATAGGATGGACAATTCTGCCCATACACACAGCTTTCATTTCTTTGTTAATTTCCTGAACTTTCTTGCCATGCAAATACAGGAACTTGATCACTGCTTGATACTCCACTTTGTCAACCATAGTGCCCTTCCTCAGATTCCAGGCTCCACCTCTGGTGTATGATCACCTATGGGAATGAAATTTCACATGTTAGTTATTGAATATGTAGACAACCTGTATTAAAAATGGCATATTCCTACTGATGTTTTATCTAGGTCAGGGTATGAACTTTTTGATACCCCCCCCCTTGTATGATGCAAGAAAGCAAGCTTATACAGCATCACCCAAAAAAAAAAACTTTCTCATTTCACCCATCCATTCACTCCAAAAGTTTGTCCAGTTGTTGATCTCAGTGTGGAGGCAATCTAAGCAGCAAATCTAGCACAACAATATGTACAGAAGGGCTATACCCATCATATTCAATGCATGAAATTATACATGAAGCATATGAAGCTCTTGAAGCACAAGGCTTTTACTACAAACCCATATGACTTCATTTTGTTTGTTGCACCTTCTTGGATCTCACATATTCTGTGGATACTCTTTACTGGGTTGTTCATGTTTTCACTGTACGTACCTTACCCACTGATAAGATCCCAAAAAGGACTGAGACTCAGATCTGGGTAGCGACACACACTTTAAATAAAACAGCAATATGCTTCTTCACTGGAGCAGTGCATTTTATTTAGAATGGTGCAATATTAATGCAACTCATAGCAGTGTGCTCCACCATCTGAGATTGATGAACTAGGTAAAAAATTTAGTTTGCTACATACAGAATAAAGCTATACCCTTCATGTTTATTGACATTATATTTAAATGTGCAACTTTCATAACATTCTGGCTTGATCAATAGCTCAGCATTTACGTGTGTAATTCACAGCAGCATCACAGATTAAATAAGGTAATTGCCATAAACTTACACACAATTCTGATTATCAAACCATGTGAAGCTGGGTGCAACCACCAAGGCAGAAAGCGCTGGTCCCAAAGGAACTAGGAATTTGTGGGTTGATCACTCACACACCAGCAAGGCTTTTGTGGATTTATTGGATGATTGTTTTCTACAGCATGTTGTTGTTGTTGGTTTTTAGGAGCATTAGCAACTAAGGCCATATTGCTCCGGGATATGCGGTGATCATTCCCTGACCTTTCCGCATCCTCCGTATTTGGTGGTGACGGGCTCGAACCCCGGTCTAATCAAGAAGCGTGTGCTACGCACTGCTGCTCCTTCCCACCTGGCTACGGAGGCGCCCTTCTACAGCATGTTTGGGAGACAACTAGAGGGAGTAACACTATTGATCTGATTATCAGTAGTGATTCTTCATGCACCAAGAATCTGCAGATAAAGGAACCACTAGGTGGTAGTGATCACAGTGTGTGAGACAGTATTTAAATTCTATACGGTGGAACCAACTGATGATGATACCAACAGCAAATTCAAAATTGGAAGCATTCAAAGAATTAATCTTGGAAGCTACTAGGCTTTTCATACCAACAAAGAAATATTGTTCAAGATTTAGGCCTAAATATATGTCAGATGAACTAATTAGACATGTGACAGAGAAGAAAAATGAATGGGATACATTAGCATTAGCATTAGCATTAGTAGAGGCATTTGATGCAAGAAAGCAAGCTTATGCAGCATCAGCCAAAAAAAAAAAAAAAAAAAAAAAAGTAACATAAATAAATAAAAATAACCACTTCCACTTCACCCCTCTGTTCGTTCGAAATACCTGTCCAGCTGAGCCTTAAACTTATTTAGGCTATCAACTTCCACGACAAGGGATGGAAGTCTGTTCCACCCACCAACCACCCGCTGGCTAAAGGCAAATTTCCGCACATCTATCCTACATCTGTCTTTCCTCAATTTGAATTTATGCCCTCTCAGGTGATTTTTCTGAGCTAGAGGAAGAATCCCATCAGCATTGAGCATGCTCAAACCATTCAAGGCTTTGTACACCTCTATCAGATCACCCCGCTGGTGCCTAGTTTCCAGACACTGTAATTTGCAAAACTTAAGCCTTTCTTCGTAAGAGAACCCCTTTGTCCCATTCACCAATCTAGTTGCCCTTCTCTGTACTCGTTCCAGCAGCTCTACATCCTTCCTGAAATGAGGCCTCCAGGCCTGTATACAGTACTCTAGGTGTGGCCTGACCATTGCCTTATACAAGGGAATAATCACCTCCTTATCCCTGCTAGAAAAATTTCTATATATCATTGACAATACACCATGAGCTACTCTTGCAGCTCGTCTGCACTGCTCAGAGAACTTCATATCTGCCTGCACCACCACCCCCAGGTCCCTTTCATTCTCTACCACTGTCAGTGTAGTACCACAGAGTTGATACGTTGCTCTGGGGTTGCTGTTTCCCATATGTAGTACTTTACATTTGTCAATGTTAAACTTCATTTGCCACCTCGAAGCCCATCTGCTCAACCTTTCCAAATCCTGTTGCAGCAGCATAGTGTCAGTAGTGTCCTTGACAACCCTGCCAACCTTTGTATCGTCTGCAAACTTGGACATTAAGCCTGATATACCATCATCAATATCATTTATAAATACAGAAAACAATAAAGGCCCCAATACTGAACCCTGAGGGACTCCACTAATAACATTAGTCCACGATGAGCAGTGTCCATTGATTACCACTCTCTGTCTTCTCCCCCTCAACCACCCCTTTATCCATAGCAGCAACTTGCCTCCAATGCCACACTGCTCCAATTTGTGCAGCAGTCTTCCATGTGCAACAGTATCAAAAGCCTTTCTAAGATCCAAGTATATAATATCAAAGTTATTCCCTGCATCCAGTTCTTTTGTGACTGCATCATAGTATCCAATCAAATTGGTCAGGCAAGACTTCCCCTTAACAAAACCATGCTGTGTCCTAGCTATAACTGAAGTCTTGTCTAGATGATCCTGCAGTGCTTCTTTCACCAGTGCCTCCATTAATTTTCCGGGAACAGAAGTTAAACTCACAGGTCTATAATTACTTGTGTCAGCCTTTGATCCCCCTTTGTGAATTGGGGTCACATTTGCACATCTCCAGTCAATGGGTACCTCCCCTGAGTCCAAGGAAGCTCTCATAATTATGGCTAAGGGTTTGCTTACCTCCTTTGCTGCCTCCTTTAATATAACTGGATAGATCCCATCCACCCCAGGTGCCTTTCTTGTGTTTATCTTCAACAATTTCTCCTCCACTTTGCTCTCAGTTATTACAAGATTCTCTAGCTGACTGCTAGAGTTGAATACACCTCTGGCATTCCCCTCGCTGAATAACTCCTCATGTGTGAATGTCGATGCAAAATATTCATTTAGTTTGTTAGCTACCCGAGCAGGGTCATCAACAGTTGACCCATCGATCTCAAGTGGACCAATCTGATTCATCCCCTTCCTTCTAGAGTTTACATAAGTAAAGAACTCTTTGCTGTTTTTCTTCGCATCCCTTGCCAAGGATCTCTCGTAATCTGCCTTCGCCTGCCTAACCTCCTTTGTAACTTGGTTACAGATCAACTTGTATCTATCATAGGCATCCGTGTCACGTGTTAATTTGTATGTATCCCATGCATTTTTCTTCTCTGCCATATGCCTCATTAGTTCATCTGACAACCATTTAGGCCTAAACCTTGAACAATATTTCTTAGTTGGTATGTAAAGCCTAGTAGCTTCCACGATAAGTTCTTTGAATGCTTCCCATTTTGAATTTGCTGTTGGCAATATCATCAGTTGATCCCACTGTATAGAATTTAAATACTGTCTCAGTCCATTGTAGTCGCCTTTACGAAAGCAATACCCCTTCCCTTTACCCCTAATGGTAGTTACCTCTTTGAGTAACTCCCACTTCAGCACACTGTGATCACTGCCACCAAGTGGTTCATTTATCTGCAGATTCTGAATGCATGAAGAATCACTACTGATAATCAAATCAAGAGTATTACTCCCTCTAGTTGCCTCCCGAACATGCTGATGTAGAAAACAATCATCCAATAAATCCACAAAAGCCTTGCTACTGTGTGAGTGACCAGCCCCCAAATTCCAGTCAATATCTGGGAAATTAAAATCCCCCATTATAAGACTCTCTGATTTACTGGCCCACTCTATTTCTCCGAACAGTTTCTTATTATACTCATCAGAGTCATTAGGCCTATAGCACACTCCTACTCTCAATTTTGATCTCCCAATGCTTATGTCACACCAAACTGACTCGACACTGCACTGTCCAGCGATGTCGACTGGCTTCACTTCCTTGGATTTTATGTGTTTCTTAATTAATAGCATAACCCCTCCTCCCTTCCTATCCTGTCTATCCTTTCTGTACACATTGTACTCCCCAAATTCCAGTTCTGCATTTCTTATATCTGTGTGACACCACGTCTCTGAAATCCCCACAATATCTGCCTTTGATGTTTTGAGCAATACCTCAAATTCATCAAATTTATTTACTAAACTCCTAGCATTGGTGTACACACAAGTATACATGCACCTGTTCTTTTTCTTAGCTACCCTAACACAACCCATGTGTTTACTTGTACCCCAATGATTCCCAGCAGTCTCTGAAATATCCTGCATCTTATTTTCCAGGCTGCGGCTCATTCCAATAGAAGCAGTGCAAGAATCACTTTCACCTCTGCCAGTGGCTACTGTTAATCTATTAGTCCTTGTATCCCCCCAATCTAGCAGTTTTCCGACCCACCTAACATTGCCTCGATAGCATCAGCAAACATTCTTGCACCCTTTCTATTTAAGTGTATCCCATCCCTGTAGAAGCAGTCTCTCCTGTTAACAAGTACAGACCAGGCTGAAAAAAATTCTACCCCTTGAGCCCTGCACAATCTTTCCAGGGCCGAATTGATTGACAGGGCTCTCATCATATACTCCCTCCTATCGTGTCTGGGCAGAATTGCAGACACTTTCAATTTCAACCCTAATTCACGGCTTTTTTTCATCAGTGACCTGTACTTGTCAAGTAATTCCGCCGGTCTCCTACTCTTAATGTCATTAGTGCCAACGTGTACAACTATATCACCTTTTGTGCCCTTAAAAGATGATATCCGCTCTACAACGTCATCAACTTTTGCCCCTGGCAGACATACCCTGGTCCTATTCCACCTATCCTTTTTACAAAGCATGTTTCCCGTTTCCCTGACAATAGAGTCACCAACAACTACTAGTTCCTTTGGGACCAGCGCATTCTGCCTTGGGGGTTGCCGCTGTGTTCCGCGATGACCAAGTGCAAGCTCTGGCATTGGTGTGGGCAGCTGAGAGCTTGATGGGCCCCTCACTTGTAATCCTTCGAGGGCATCCACCCTATCCTTCAAGCTCTCATATAGGCCCATAACAACGCTGAGTTGTCGCCTTATCTCCTTACACTCCTTGCATCGCACACACACACAGACATCCCCCATGGCAGTATCATGTCCCATACTTGACTGCTCCGCAAACATCAAGCAAATAGTGCATCTTACAAGGCTGTGATTCAGAGGACAACTGCCCCCCTCAGTTCTCCCCTGGGCCACAGCATTCCCATTAGCTTGAGCCCTTTGCTTTGCTGCTCTGGTTTGAGTCATGATTTAGATTTACTTTCAATAAAATTTCAATTTCTGTACAAAATTAAATCCTAAACTTGTATCCAAACACAGTTATAACGCTATATTTATGTTTCAGTAACGAGTGTTATCTACGGAATATTTACGTTTCAGTAACGAGTGTTATCTACGAAATATTTACGTTTCAGTAACGAGTGTTATCTGCGAAATCCCTTTATATAACTTTCGTATCAAGTTATGTATTAATTATTTGTTTTTACTAATTATTTATGTTACGTAACCTAAGTGGTTATATGTATAATTAATTATGTTAAATAAAATTAATTATATTACGTTTGTAATCTAAGTCGTTATATGTATTTATTTAAACGTACAATTTAACTGCTAACGAAGTTCAACTAACGCTATCTAGTACGGTATATCGTATCACAAAGGCGGGAAAATTACGAACGGTTAGCGGAGTTGAAACAGGTGGAAACCTTTACCGATACTTTTATGCAATTACAAGGCCGAGTAAAGAATAAATACACCAAATTAATCAGAAAATCACAAAATAATGTTATACTACTAAATTTAAATCAAAAGTTTTAGAAAAACAATAATTTCAAATCAATAATTAACAAAAATCCACTTAGCGGCTTTGAAAACGACCGTCTCTAGTAGCCTCGTCAGCAACTCTTATAAATTAACATGTGACACAGAAGCCTATGATAGATATAAGTTGGTCTTTAACCAAGTTACAGAGGAGGTTAGGCAGGCGAAGGCAGATTACAAGAAATCTTTGGCAAAGGATGCAAAGAAAAACAGCAAAGAGTTCTTTACTTATGTAAACTCTAGAAGGAAGGGGATGAATCAGATCGGTCCAGTTGATATCGATGGTTCAACTGTTGATGATCCTGCTCAGGTAGCTAACAAATTAAATGAATATTTTGCATCAACATTCACACATGAGGAGTTATTCAGGGAGGGGAATTCCAGAGGTGTATTCTACTTTGGCAGTAAGCTAAATAATCTTGTAATAACTGAGAGTAAAGTGGAGGAGAAATTTTTGAAGATAAACACAAGAAAGGCAGGTGGGGTGGATGGAATCTATCCAGTTATATTAAAGGAGGTGGCAAAGGAAGTAAGTAAACCCTTAACCATAATTATGAGAGCTTGCCTGGACTCAGGGGAGGTACCCATGGACTGGAGATGTGCAAATGTGATCCCAATCCACAAAGGAGGATCAAAGGCAGACACAGGTAATTACAGACCTGTTAGTTTAACTTCTGTTCCAAGGAAATTAATGGAGGCACTGGTTAAAGAAGCATTGCAGGATCATCTAGACAAGACTCCAGTTATAGCTCGGACACAGCATGGCTTTGTTAAGGGGAAGTCTTGTCTGACTAATTTAATTGGATACTATGATGTAGTCACAAAGGAACTGGATGCAAAGAATAACTTTGATATCATATATTTCAATCTTAGAAAAGCCTTTGATACTGCTGCACAAATTGGAGCAGTGTGGCATTGGAGGCAAATTGCTGCTATGGATAAAGGGATGGTTGAATGGGAGAAGACAGAGAGTGGTAACCAATGGACACTGCTCTTCATGAACTGATGTTATTAGTGGAGTCCCTCAGGGTTCAGTGTTGGGTCCATTGTTGTTTTCTGTATTTATAAATGATATTGATGATGGTATATCAGGCTTAATGTCCATTTGCAGACGATATGAAGGTTGGCAGGGTTGTTAATGACACTAATGATAGTACACTGCTGCAACAGGATCTAGAAAAGTTGAGCAGATGGGCTGAGAGGTGTCAAATGAAGTTTAACATTGACAAATGTAAAATACTACATATGGGAAGCAGTAATCCCAGAGTAATGTATCAACTCTGTGGTACCACACTGACAGTGCTAGAGAATGAAAAGGACCTGGGGGTAATTGTGCAGGCAGATATGAAGTTTTCTGAGCAGTGCAGAAGGGCTACAAGAGTAGCTCTTGTCAATGATATACAGGAATGTTTCTAGCAGGGATAAGGAGGTGATTATTCCTTTGTATAAGGCAATGGTCAGGCCACACCTTGAGTACTGTATACAGGTCTGGAGGCCTCATTTCAAGAAGGATGTAGAGCTGCTGGTATGAGTACAGAGAAGGGCAACAAGATTAGTGAATGGAACAAAGGGTTGGTCTTACGAAGAAAGGCTTAAATTTTGCAAATTACAGTGTCTGGAGACTAGGCACCGGCGAGGTGATCTGATCGAGGTGCATAAAGCCTTGAATCGTTTGAGCATGCTCAATGCCGATGGGATTCTTCCTGTTGCTCAGAATAATCACCTGAGAGGGCATAAATTCAAATTGAGGAAAGACAGATGTAGGATAGATGTGTGGAAATTTCCCTTTAGCTAGCGGGTAGTTGGTTGGTGGAACAGACTTCCATCCCTTGTTGTGGAAGTTGATAGCCTAAATAAATTTAAGGCTCAGCTGGACAGGTATTTCGAACAGAGGGGTGAAATGGAAGTTTTTTTTTTATCTATCCCAGGGGCTCAACACCTGGTGAGTATGGGCCTGGCACACCCAGGGTCCTGAGCTGGATATCATCATTCTTCTCTTTCTTGATGATTACCTTCTAACTTCTGACTCTCTCTCTCTCAGGGTAACTCGGAAATTTTTTTTTATCTGGTGCAGCATAAGCCTCAGGCTTCCTTGCATTATATGGCTAGTAATAATAATAATAATAATAGTAATAGAGACTGGAATCTGCATTCATCCCCTCTTCAAGGCGGTGGTTCTTGGATGGGATGAGCGGAACCGCCTGGCATGCTCCCGAGCCATTTCCGGTTCCAGTGGACATGAGGAGAATACTGCCAATGCTCCTGTAGAACCATGTGCTGAGAACCGTGAGTCTGCTGATATTTAAGGATGTGCCGTACGATAAACCTCACTATTGAAAAAGGAGGCGGATGCCTCTGAAAGCTACGGTGTTTTAGCGCTTTTATCATCCTGTGTTTTATCTACATTGTTTTATTGTAAATAATTCTTTGCAGTTTAAAATTTCATATTTTATTGTACAGACAGTTACCTTTTTATCAGTTTTATCAGGTGGAATTTTATCATTCTATTTATTTCATTTATCTACATCATTATTTTAATATAGCATAACACTATTTATATTTTTAATAACGGTTGGTGTATGATTGTGCAGTTATTATGAATATGTGCAGCTATTATGAATATGAATATTCCCAAACCCAGAGGCCTATTTAAATTGGATCATGAGGAAGATTGGATCATGGCAAGATCCAATCTTCCTTACATTTCGAGGATACAACTCTAAAACGGTGTTCGCAGACCGGCCAATAGATAGTCCATCAGACTGAACCTATTAGTAACTCTTTAGAGTCATCCAGATCAGCTAGTGTATAATCTCACTGCCCCTTCTCTGCCAGACAGTGACTAGACAGAATCTGAGTAGTGCATATGCAGGGGCATTGTCAAGGCCACGTTATGTCAAGGAGCTGGGTATATCCTTACTATATATACAGGAGTGATAAATGCCCTGAACATCTGGGATATTTCTATCAGTGGCACAAATCTCTGCCATCCTTGAGGTCTGACCCCATATTAATCCTCAAATACAACAGTCTGAAACTTTGTAATTGTTTCCTACCTGCCCAGGCACTTCCTAAAATTCAGGCACTGCTCCATCTTGGAATTAACCTGCAGAAAATGGCTTCAGATTACAAATACTATTGCAGTCTCCTAGAGTGGATAGCATCTGTTGATTTGGATTAAATTCCCAAATCTTGTGGCTGAAACAGTGACAGATTACTAAACATTGACACCAGCCATCCACCTCTCCAAGGTTTGATTTTGATTCAACTTCTCTGCCAATTGCTTTTAATTGTTCTTGATTTGTGCTACGATGTTTCTTTTTTATTCCTCTTTATATTTTCCTACTTTTTATAATTTCATTTTTATATGCTTTTTAATTTTGTGTAACTTATAATTTCCTTTGTAACTTTTACTTTTCCAATTTTAATCGCATGTATAATTTTCTGCCTTAAAACTCCTGGCCATGTCGCTATGATGAGTATTATTGCTCCTAATACTTGTACTACCATACCTAGCAGCAACTTTATTGTTTTATTCCAAATTAAATATCTACACTCTTGAAACAAGATGATGGAAAGATTATGTCTGTTATCCAACTCAAAATGTGTTTACTCATGTGTTTACATTCCAATTCAAACCAAATTTATAACATGTAAGGCGAGGAATCCTAGATTATCCATTTTTATTTTTATCCATCATCTAGAAACAAGTTGGCAACTGCTACTGAAACTATGCATTATATGATGGCTGTTCAATAAAGAATGATCATAATTTTTTTTTTTTTAACAATATACCTTTATTAATCATCCATATTTTGATTGTCCTTTACAAAGTAGTCCCCATTTTATGAAATGATCTTACTCCAATATTTCTGCCATTCTTCAAAAACATGTTGGAAGTAATTTTTTGAAATGTATTTGAGAATCACCTCTGATGTCTTTACAACTTCATCTGATGACTGGAAACATTTTCCTCGCAGCTCCTTCTTTAACTTTCGATATAAAAAAAATTGCAGGGTGCAAGGTCAGAGGGCTGTAGGGCAGATGAGGAATACATTTGATGTCAATGCTGGCTAAGTACTTGATGACAGTATGGGCAATGTGAGGTCTTACATTGTTGTGATGCAGCATCCACCCACCTGTATGCAGTTGTGATCATTTGTGACAAATGTGATCCCACAAAGTATGCAGTACAGTTCTGTAGCAAGGTCCCGTAATAACTGTATGACATGGCACAACATGCTAGTAAACCATTCCTTGAATGTCAAAAAAAGAGATGACCATAACCTTTCCTACAGAAGACAACTTTTGCTTTTTTTTATGTTGGCAATGTTTGGGTCAAAATGATGAAGCCATGTCTTATCAACTATTATCACTTTGTACAAACCTCACCATCTTCAGTAACTATCCATTGCAGCTCCTGAAAAACCCTCCATGCTAACGTGCTCTTAATCATTGGGAGTAGTCTTGGAATCCAGGGTGCACAAACATGTGTCATATGCAAATGGCACGGAGAATACTGCAAATGCTTCCTACTGATAATTTCAACATCTCTGCCAGTTGCCTTACTGTTATATGATGATTTTCTCTCACAATTACAGAAGCAGCACTTATGGTTTCTGTGGTGATAGCAGCGATTGGAGCTCCAAGACTGCCAATTTTTGTGATTGAATCAAGTCCACCTTTAAACATTCTAAACCACCTGCAAACTTTGTAATATATGGAAGTGTAGATTCACTGTAAACCTCTTTTAACATTTCATATGCTTCAGTTGATGTTTTCTTGAGATGGAGACAAAATCTGAGAGCAGCATACTGTTCCTCGTGTGTCACGTTCGTTGTTACATATACAAAACTGAACAGGCATAGACTTGACCCACTGCTGAGGTCACACCATGTGCACAAGTCAACTGCACAGTTGCTATGTGATGCAGCTTGATTTAGTCTTAAATTCTGCAGCTCAGCTAGAAATAGCAGGCAGTACAGTAGTTCATGAAAAATTATGATCATACTTTACTGAACAACCCTCATAGTATTCAATCCAACCAAACTGGACTGTGATGGATTCTTAAGGTATTTCAACAGTAATACTTTATTGTTATTCAAAATCTTGCAACAAGGCATCTGCCACTGAAATTATAAGCTGTTGTTGTTTTGAGCATTTTTTTGGCACAACGGGCACTGGGACAAATTGTGCCTACCCATGACATTTTTAAACAAAATTTTTGTTTAAATTCGATGGCTATAGATGATTTTATATTTGTGGGCATTTCAAATACTGGGACAGTTTCATCAAGATTTCCTTCATTTCCGATTATGTGCAAGACATTTAAAGGCTCCTGCAGAATTAACAGAGACATAGAGGTAGCTTTTTGGATATAAGAATGCTGGCAACAGTCTAAAAGGAATGGTTAATATTGCTAAATGAGTTGGAAATAAGGTACACTGATTGTAACTAGACATAATATCTGGCTAAAATCACTTGCCTGACTTGTCTGAAGCTAGTTGTCCATAATAGATATTGTGGACAAAAAAAAAACACTGCAGAAGTATAATGTCAGGATGTGTGACTGCACAATCCTCAAATTCATTCTAAACCACCTCTGGAAATAATATATCTTAGATCAGATATGGTTCAGAACACGACTTAAAGAGTTGGTAGTCAGAGTATATTTCCAGCTTGGATAAATTAGCTATTTGATATGCTGTCTGAGGCTAATTTTATGGCATGTAATTCTGTAGTTATAATTATACATTCTGCTGATGGTGATAATTATACATGTAATTATACATTCTGCTGGTGGTGATATGGCCAACAAGAAAGTAGAAGGAAACAACTGCAGAATATGCCCTGGAAAATGCAAGGAAACTTTGCATTTCTACTGACTGCTCAAGGATACAGTTATGGAAGCTGCAAAATGTGCAATTACAAATTTCAATATTACAATTACAATACCCAACTGCTGGATATTGTGGTTTCACATTTCATCCATTGTTTTAAGAAATCATTGCAAGTAGGTGAGCACAGAGTGCAAGGATAGAGGGGGTTTAGCAGCATCTCAAAAAATGCATTGAATATCAACATTTCAAATGTCCATGAGCGCAGCTATTCTGAGTCCTGCAGGAAAATTTATTTGGTTTACTGTGGTAAAGATGAATTCAGGGTCAAACAGATACACCCAACCAAGATAAGACTGAAGAATTCAAATTTTTGTGCATAAAATTAAGGTTCATTTGCTTCAATATAAAAGCTATACACTGGAAAAGTTCTAAATGATACCAGAGCTAGTCTAGTTGTGTTAAATAGTAATTAGAGTTTAGAACGTTTCCTAGAGGAATCACATTTGTGGATCCATAGTCTAAATGGAGCTGAGTTAAAGCTCTGTATAGATGCTTTAAAGGTGCCAAGTCCCAGTAGATTTTATAGGGATAAAATCTACTGGGACATTCTAAAATCCTCCTTTTAGAATGCCCGTTTCTTCAGACAAACAGTCCAAAGAAACTTAAATGAGCAACATGTGCTGAAAAATTGAGTTAATTATTGAATAAGCCCAATAGATGAAAGTTGTTGAGGAGGTTATTACCATTGGCCAAGATTTTTGCAGCTCCAGCGAAGGCTAAGTTTTTATATATATTTAGTCATTTTATTAACTTAATTGTTATACTAAATTATTTTCTATATGTAGTTTTATAGTCCTAGTCAAGTTCCTTGGTTTATTTGAATTTAGATAGCAATTCTGAGAGTTAATACTTTGTGTCCATAGATCTTACCGTTGGTAGCTTCCTACCATTTTTATACGATATGGAATAGCGCAACGTAAATCCATAACTTCATAGCATAAGGTTTAACGTAAAACTAAATAGCAAAATACATAGCACTATATTAGAAATCTGTACAGGTAGTTCCCAACTTTACAAGTTAATTCATTCCTAGCACGCGCTCGTAAAGTGGGAATTTATTACCCATAGACATAATGTTAAAAACAGGGGTTACGTTCTCAACAATGAAATTAGTTAGCTAATTAGTTTATGTTTAAACAATGATTGATTTATTCAAAGAAATGAAAATATAACTTGTAAAATCAAGCAAATTATAATTTAAAGAAATTATTTATGACTTACAAATGTTTATTCTTCAGCATCGACTAAATGCACACTCGTTGATCACTCTTTGTTGGTTTGGTGTACAAGGAGTCGTCTTCTTCAGAAATGCTTCAAGGGGCATTTGTTTCCAAGATAATCTTCTCTTTTCTTTATAAATTTCACAATAGCATGAATATGCATTTTTTAGCGGCTCGCACAAATTGCAACTAACTAACAAGACATGTGCAAGTGAGATTTCAACTAACATGATTCGCACAGAGATACAAGTTTACAAAGCTTAAAAAAAAAAAAAGGAATGAAGAGCAGATTCTGAAAATTTGTTTTTTATATAATTGAAGATTGCAGTGAAGGGGAAATACATTTCACCATAATAACGCACACATTCCAGCTATCGGTATTTTCGCAAATGCAATAACATTGAGTTTACTACCGGCTTATAATTTCTTGCACTAACAGAAAAGCCCAATAAAGTGGAAATTGTTTTTATTGTTTTATGGTCATGACCTCCAGAAACATGCTTTAGAAAAATATCACAAAGGCGTTCAAAATTGATTCTTATAACGGAACATATGATAAAGATGAAAGTGTAGTGCTTTTTAACTGATTTGAATTGGTAACTAATACAATTTCCATTATAAAAATGACCTTTTAGAGAGAAAAATAGCTTAGTTATACAGTGAAAATTTCAACTTCTTGAAACAAATAACTAAAAAATAATGTGTTATTCGGTTATGTTATTTGTTTGTTATTTTGGTTTTTAGGAGCATTAGCAACTAAGGCCATATTGCTCCGGGATATGCGGTGGTCATTCCCTGACCTTTCCGCATTCTTCGTATTTGGTGGTGACGGGCTCGAACCCCGGTCTAATCAAGAAGCGTGTGCTATGCACTGCTGCTCCTTCCCACCTGGCTACGGAGGCGCCCATGTTATTCGGTTATTCACGATACGATGGTGTCTCTAAAACAGATTAATATTGTAAAGTGGGGTGCACTGTATTGTATAGTTACGCACATGGTTTGAAATGTGGGATTTATGAATGTTTAACATTCATTTTTTGCAATTAATGTTCATATTTTCGATTTTGTTGATACTTGAAAAAAACACCTCTTAAACCCAGGAACTCGCAAAGCAAAAACTTGTAAAGCGGGAACTGCCTGTATAGTATTATCCATTAACCAGTAAAATTTATTAATCTTATTAAATTTCATTGTTAATTAAATTATACTTAAACAGAATCATGATCCAAACTAGAGCAGCAAAGCAGCGAGCATAGAGTAGTGGCAGTGCCATGGCTCGTGAAAGAACTGAAGTGGGCGATTTGCCTATGCATCACAGTCTAAAAAAATTTGCGAAATGTGAAATGTTTGCAGACCTGTCTAGAACAGGACATGATCTAGCCAAGGAGGATGTCTTTGTGTGTGTGTGCGCGCGCGCGCGCGCTAGGTGCAGCGGCTGTGAAGAAATTAGACACCAACTTAGCGTTCTGATGGGCATCTGAGAGTTTGAGGTGTAGGGTATATGTCCTCAAAAAAATTAATATGAGGGGCCCATCAAGCTTCCAGCTGCCCAACTCAATGGCAGAGCTCACTCCTGTGCATCAGGCAACACAACAGTAGGGACTCACATCTGGTGAGTATGGGCTTGGCACACCCAGGGCTTGGGCTGGATATCATCATTCTTCTCTCTTTCGGTAATTCCCTCCTCTTCTCCTCTCTCTCTCTCTCTCTCTCTCTCTCTCTCAGGGTACTTAAATTTTTTTTGGCTGGTGCAGCATAAGCCTCAGGCTTCCTTGCACCATATGGCTAATAATAATAATAATAATAATCTCCAAGGCAGAATGCACTGGTCCCACAGGAAGTAGTTATTGTTGGTGACTCTATTGTCACATAGACGGGGAATATATTATGTAAAAAGAATAGGTGGAACAGGACAAGGGTATGTCTGCCAAGGGCGAAAGTTGATGACGTTGTAGAGCAGATATCATATTTTAAGGGCATAAAATGTGATTCTGTTGTACACGTTAGCACTAATGAGCTTAAGATAAGAGATCCACAGATTTACTTAACAAGTACAGGTCAATGCTGAAAAAAAATTGTGAGTTAGGGTTAAATTTGAAAATGTCTGCAATTCTACCTAGACACGATAGGAGGGAGTATATGATGAGAGCCCTGTCGATCAATTCGGCCCTGGAAAGATTGTGCAAGGCTCAAGGGGTAGAATTTTTTTCAGCATGGTCTATGCTTGCTAACAGGAGAGACTGCTTCTACAGGGATGGAATACACTTAAATAGAAAGGGTGCAAGAATATTTGCTGATGCTATCAAGGCAGTGTTAGGTGGGTTGGAAAACTGCTAGCCTGGGGGGGGGGATTCACAGACTAAAAGATCAACAGTAGCCGCATGCAGAGGTGAAAGTGATTCTTGCACAGCTTCTATTGTAATGAATGGCAACCTAGAGAGCAAGTTGCTAGCAATTTCAAGAGCTGCTGGGAATCATCATGGAACAAGTAAGCACATGGGTTGTGTTAGGGTAACTAACAGTAAGAGCAGGTGCATGTATACTTGCATGTACACCAATGCTAGAAGTGTACTAAATAAATTTGATGAATTTGAAGTGCTGATCAAGGCATCAATGGCAGATATTGTTGGGATATCAGAGACATAGTGTCACACAGATATAAGAAGTGCAGAATTGTAATTTGGGGAGTAAAATGTGTAGAGAAGGATAGATATGGTAGGAAGGGATGAGGGTTTATGCTGTTAGTTAAGAAACACAAAATCTAAGGAACTGCATCCAGTTGATATGGGTGGACAGTGCAATGTTGAATCTGTTTGATGTGACATAAACACTTGGAAAGAGAAAATGAGAGTAGGAGTGTGTTATAGGCCTAATGACTCTGATGACTACAACGAATAGTTGTGCAGAGAAATAGAGTGGGCCAGTAAATCAGAATGTCTTGTAATGGGGGATTTTAACTTTCCAGATATTGACTGGAACTTGTGGTTGGTCACTCGCACATACTAGCAAGACTTTTAAGATTCTTAGCAAAGCTTATTATCTTAGTACTCACCTCTAGATCCGTATTGGTTAGGGTAAAATTTACATAAAGGAAAGTAATTTTCAATTGATTAATTAATTTAAAAACATGTCTCTAGGAAGAGGAAGTGCACCACTTTTTCATGGTTGTCATTTATAAAATTATATGAAGAAGATTCGCGTGTTGAAAAACCAATATGTCGTTTATAAAATTATAAATGACAACCAGGAAAAAGTGGTGCACACTACGATCATAGTTGTTATTTAAGAGGTGTATATGGTGTATCTACACCAATATGATATAGATACAGAAACTTGAAACTCTTAAAATAGTACGCCTTGTTGCATTTAGTTTATTTAAATAAATGTGTTACATGTGGAAATCAAGTATGGTACCGCATGGTCATGTTAGATAAACACAGCGTGTCGGGGGGATGTCACATGACATCGTTATATTTCATGTGCATTTAACAATGAGAATTGCTCATGCGTGTCAACAGAAATGTTTTTTTTGTTCTAGTTGCTGCTAACCTCCTCAATTAAAGTGCCGAATAGGACCGAACTGTTTATACCATAAATTTTATTCTTATTATTTGTAGTTCTTTAATAATGTACACTTAAAGAACACTTCTCTGAGATGAAAAATATTACATTCATTATAACATAAGCCTGCAATAAGGAAGGAATAAGTATTGTACTGTAGGATACATTAACACCTGCATTATAAATTTATAGTTCACTGTTTTACAGGAAAACAAAATTATTCTTACACAATCATAAAAAAGAACATAATAAAAGGAACATCACACCGCATCTATGAAAAATCAAAGAAATAAAGCACAATATTGAAAATCTTATTAAGCGTAAAGTTCATTTTATGCTCATTAAGATTAATTAATAAGTTTCATATTATAATACGATAAAGTTCATCTTACTTCCATCTGATGACAAGTGCCGAACACTTAGGTGCTACTGAAATAATCCTTTAGGCATTCCAGTCCTTCAAAAAACTTGGAGGGAGGAATTTCTGAATGCCATAGGTCACAGGGCACCCATTATTGTTTTGTGTATTTATCAATGATATCGATTAAGGTATATCAGGCTTAATGTTGAAGTTTGCAGATGATACAAAGGTTGGCAGGGTTGTAAAAACAGTATGCTACTGCAACAGGATCTAGAAAAGTTAGGCAGATGGGCTGAGAAGTGGCAACTGAAGTTTAACATTGGCAAATGCAAAGTACTGCATATGGGTAGCAGTAACTCAAGAGAAATGTACCAACTGTGTGGTACAATGCTCAGGAAGGTGGAGAATGAAAAAGACCTGGGGTAATTGAAGTTCTCTGAGAAGTGCATGGAGTTTTGTCAATGATATATAGGAATTTTACTAGCAGAGACAAGGAGGTGATTATCCTTGTACATGGCAATGTTCAGGCCACACCTTGAGTGCTGCATACTGGTCTGGAGGCGTCATTTTAGGAAGGATGTAAAGTTGCTAGAATGTGTACAGAGAAGGGTAACAAGATTGGTGAGAGGAACAAAGGGGTGTGCTTATGAAGAAAGGCTTAAGTTTTGCAAGTTGCAGCATCTGGAGACTAGGCACCTATGAGGTGATCTGACTGAGCTGCACAAGGCCTTGTATAGTTTTAGAAGGATCAACATTGACAGGATACTTCCACTTGCTCAGATTACGAACCTGAGGGGGCATAGATTCAAATTGAGGAAAGCCAGTTGTAGAATAGATGTGTGGCAGTTTGCCTTTAGCCAGTGGGTAGTCGATTGCAGGAACAGATATCTATCTGTTGTTGTGGAAGCTGATAACTTAAATTTAAGGCTGAACTAGACAAACATTTGGAGTGACCAGATAGGCAAAATGGTAAAATTTTTTTTGGCTGATGCTGTATAAGTTTGCTTTCTTGCATCATATGCTTCAACTATTGCTAATGCTAAAAGTGGGATTAGACTTTTTTTAAATATAATTCTGGCTCCAAGTGTAGTTTACATCGTTAGATGTAAACTAACTTGGAGCAAGAATTAGGAAGAAGTTAGATTGCAGATAAACTGAATAGGTATTTTGCATCTACATTTACACAAGCAATTTTTTAGGGATGGGGATGATAGAAGAATATAAGATTACAGGGAACTAAATGACTTCACGATAACTGAGTTTTGATTTGATTTAAGAATTCTTGGAACAAGTACTACTGTGGCTAAAATGCGCCTGTATGATTACTGAGAGAAAAGTGGAATAAAAATTGAAGCTAAATGTAAATAAGGCAGTGGGGCAAATGGTGTCTATCCAATTATATTAAGAAAGGCAGTAAAAGGGGGTCAGCAAGCCTTTAGCAATAATTTTGAGAGTACCCTTGGATTTAGAGGAAGTCCCTTTGCACTGAAGATGTGCAAATGTATGCCCAATTCAAAAAGGGGTGATCAAAGGATGAAGTGAGTAATTACAGACCTGTAAGCATGACTTCTGTTCTAGGGAAAATAATAGAGTCATTGATTAAAGAAGTAATGCAGTTATACATAAGTCACAGCGGGGATTTTTCAAGGGGTAATCTTGTCTAACCAATCTGATTGGATACTATGATGTAGTAACAAAATAACTGGTGCAAAAAATAATTTTAACATTGTACTTAAGATTTCAGAAAGCTTTTGATACTGTTCAATGCAACAGACGGCTGCACAGATTGGAGCATGGCATTATGGGCAAATTATGGATACAGAGATCATTCAGTGGAAATTAGAGAGAATGGTTATTAGTGGGTACCATTTGTTGTTTGTTTGTTATTTGGTTTTTAGGAGCATTAGCAACTAAGGCCATATTGCTCTGGCGATATGCGTTGGTCATTCCCTGACCTTTCCGCATCCTCCGTATTTGGTAGTCATGGGCTCGAACCCCGGTCTAATCAAGAAGCGTGTACTACGCACTGCTGCTCCTGCCCACCTGGCTACGGAGGTGCCGTGGATACCGTTCTTCTTGGACTAATGTTATTAGTGGAGTTCTCCAGGGTCAGTGCTAAACCCATTACTATTTTCATATTTATTAATGACAAAGAAAATGCATATTAAGCTTAATGTCTAAGTCTGAAAATCATACAAAAGTTGGCAGAGCGGTTAATGAATGACAGTAATCAGGGCATACTACTGCAACAAGGTCTATCATGCAGATGGCTGAGAAGTGGCATTTAAAGTTTAACATTGACAAATGCAAGGTACTGTATATGGGTAGCAGTAATTCCAAAATAACATACTAACTGTGGGTTTCACACTGAGGATAGTGGAGAATAACAAAAAGACCTGGAGGTAACTGTGAGGTCAGACAGCTGCTAGGACAGCTCATCTGATTTTTTAAATGATATACAGGAATTTTGATAGCAGGGATAAGGAGGTGATCATCCCATTTTATAAGGCAATGGTTACGCTGCATCTTTAATACTGCGTACAGGTCTGGAAGCCTCACTTTAAGACATATGAGTCTGTTGGAACAAGTGCAGGGAAGGGCAATGAGAATATTTGAGGCTTTGAGTGGATTGAGTACTTTAAAAAATGCTGGTGGCATCCTTACTCTTGTTCAAACAACATACACATGAGAAGGCATAAATTAAATAAAGGAAGGATGGTTGTATGAAAGATTTGCAGAAATTTACCTTCAGCCAGCAGATAGTTGATTCTTGGAACAAGCTTCCACAATGAGGAAGTCCTAGCCAAATTATTAGACAGGTAATATTTAAAGTAGTTTACTTTTTTTTTTTCTTTTTTTTTTTTGCTATTGTATATTAGCTTGCTTTCTTTCATCATTTGCCAATATTACTACTAATACTAAAATGGATGGCTGCAGAATTTTGTTCAGCTATATAACTATTCCTTAGAGTCTATGCCTTCCACTTTGGTTAGTAAAATTTGTAGTTGCCCTTCAGTAATATATACTCATGCTGTTCATGATAAAGATTGTGTTCAACATATAAACACAATCTTCATATCTTTGTTTTATATCTCCCTGGTATATCTGTCTTTTTTTAACTGACTTTTATTTGAATGATTTTGTGTACACTGGGTGGGGGATGCCACAGGGTAGCAGGGACCACCTAACACAATAAATAATAATAATAAAAAGCACAGTATTCATAGTCTGAGACTGATAAGAAATAATGAGATCATCAGCATACACATTTCACCTCTTTGGAATGTCCCATGTCAAGTTAGCAATTTAATGGTAAATAATGTTGCACTGAGGATGGATCCCTGGAGAACGTCCTCTTGAACAAAAGATTTAAAAGAAGTTAAATGAAAATAAAAGTTGTTAAAGCATTATCACATCTTAAAACAAATTCTTACGTGGTATTGCATTGCCTTTTATTTTTGTTTAGCTTCTAATAATAGAAAACCATACAAATCTCATACAAACCATACAATCTCCCTTTGAAGCTAAATATTTAAAATATTTTGATAGTGGACCCGATATGTTCTATGGTAAAGGAAACTTTTATTTATTGATTGGTGTAATTAATCCCTCAAACCAGAAGAATAAAGTTCTTGAAGGACACCATATTACCAAGTAGTATCAAAAGCTTTTTCTATATCCAAATGATCCATGACCAGATGTCATTTTAAGAAAGCACTGCTGTTTACTTTTGCTGTAATCACTGCATTAATTGCAGCTTGGTTTTTCCAATATCCATAATTATTGCTGCACATTCAATTTTTTGTTTCTCAGAATCAGAGAGCTATCTGTAGGCCATATTTTCTAAGATTTTTACCTACACAGCTGGTAAGTGAAATTGGCCAATAATTATGTCAGAGTGAGTGAGTAATTCCTTTGTGTCTTTAGAAAGATTAAGATAAAAGAGTGACACCAGGAGTAAATAAAAGCATTTTCAAAAAAAAAAAAAAAAAAAAAAAAAAGGCTTGTTATAGAAGGTTAAAAATGTAGCTTGTGATTTTTTTTTTTTTTTTATCATGATTTGTATACTCTGCCTCGTCCAGCAGTTCTATTGAATGTTTCAATTAGGCATTCAAGGATTTCTGCTGACGTGAAAGGTTGATATGGGGAAATAATGCTCAAATAGAAAAGTTGATTTAATGGTATTCAGCACATTCTTTGATTTGCTGAAAGGTTGTACAAAATGATGGCAGAAAAATTGGAAAATGATTCAGCTAGGGCACTAGCTATTTCTGTTGGGGGAGGGGGGATAACTCCTCTATTTTCCAATTTAGTATCAGAGCTGGCATTTGCACATATCTGCTATTAAGCAACTAATTTTCTTCCATATGAGCCTTGTCTGTGTTCTCATTAATGGTTGAGGCAAAAAGTGATCCATGAATCTTTCTTTGCATTCATTCCTTTGAATTGGTCATGTATTGACTTTGCATCTTTTATAATTGTATAGGTCATGAAACAGGTTCCAAGCTCTATTTTATATTCTTGTGTGAATATGTATATATAGTCCTAATTCCACAAGTAATTAGTGTGTGTGTGTGTGTGTGTGTGTGTGTGTGTGTGTGTGTGTGTGTGTGTGTGTGTGTGTGTGTGTTCTAAGGATGGTTTAGGCAT
Organism: Mastigoproctus giganteus; assembly: GCF_048544385.1. Lineage (NCBI taxonomy): Eukaryota > Metazoa > Arthropoda > Arachnida > Uropygi > Thelyphonidae > Mastigoproctus > Mastigoproctus giganteus. The sequence goes on along the minus strand of NC_143586.1, from coordinate 166,564,878 downwards.
TGCAATGGCATTTGCATGGTAATGTATTTAGTGATATGCTCTATAGGTTGTGACTGAACTAACTGATCAAGTTTAATGCAGGTGACATATTTCTTCCAGTTTGCCTTGTGGAATTTCTAAGTTATTGCCATCTGTGGGATAAGAGTTTGTCTGTGTTTAAAGTTTGTAGATTACTGGGGAGTGATCACTGAATTATCAAGTACTAATCACTGAAATTTTTGATATATGGATAATAAAGGAGAACACATTGAAAGAACTAAAGCAGTCATGGTTCCTGCAGGCAAGTAAATATAGGCATGTGCTCCAGAATTTAGAAGTGTTATATGATGAATACATGTCCAGTAGAGACTCCATTAACTCTCTCTCTCTCTCTCTCTCTCTCTCTCTCTCTCTTTTCCAAGATTCCAACCCCCACAGTAGATGATGACCATTGAAACTAGCAAATAAGCAAAAAGATCTAGATCATAATGGCCACCATAGCCAAGCGATTAAGCAGAAGGGTATGGAAAATACACGTGTTTGAGTGACAATGGTTCAAGCTCAAGGGACTACTAAATAATGGCGATGTTCTTGTGCTCCCTCTGTCTTGTCAAATCCTCTCATCACATGTGGTTGTCTCTCTCTCTCTCTCTCTTTTTTTTTTTTTCTGGTAGTTGTTGGCGCATCAGCTTCTGTGGCCATAATGCACCTCCCAAGGTTTTTGCAGTACTTTGATCCAAGCCCGAAGCGGGATTCGAACCCGCGACCTGTGGGTTGCCAGGCAGGCACTTTACCCACCCAGCTAGCCCAGTCGGCATGGTTGTCTCAGAATATAAATAGAAAAATTATTTAAACTCCTAGCCTCTTAAGCTGTGGTGGGTATTATATACATTCCAGTAGCAGCAGGGATCTGCAGAGTATGACTTATTTGGAGAGATATAAAGAAATGAGAGCAAGTGTGATGCCTAATATGATACATATTGCCACTATATCTAGAGAAGTCTGAAATGAGCATACTTCAATAGAGTATGATTTTTGACAAGAATTGCCACTCCTACTTCACATGTTAGTAAATCCATGCTTCTGTCATGCTTATAGATAATATAACTATTGATCTTAGAAGATATTTGCATATTTAAGTTTCCTGAGTATATACATACTGGGGCATCAAAATGAATTAACTCATCTAGATCATCAATGGTGATGCAAAAGGCTCTAACTTTCACTGAAAGATGCCTTTCATTATTGGGTTTCATGAAGTTGATTCTGATTATTATTATTTTATTTATTTTTTTATGAGAGTTGTTTGTTTCAGTCTAATTTTATATTTTATCTTCCTTAGGAAAAGCTGGGCATTCAGGATCAATGTTGTCATGAAATTCTAATGCTGCTTCATTTGGATCAGACTGTTCGCTTAACTTCATTCCAGATGATAATGGCTTTGACTTGGGGGATTTGGTCACCTTTGATTTAGATGTCTTTGGAAGTCTATTGATTTAAACTGTGATAGGGGTGTTATTTTCCTGATTGCACAGTGGAAGGTTTGAGGTCTGAAAATATAGAATGAGCCCAATTGGCAATGAATATGCCTGGAGACAAAGCCATCTGCTTGGGATACTACTGATTGAAAATTTTGTGCAGTGGAACTTAACAGGCTCCACTCTATCTCCCTCATAGATGTTCTATTTCTGCTGCTTGCCTTTTCTATAGATATTTCCATGGACATTTTTCTTCTGAATTGGCTTCTATAATTCCCACTCTCTCTCTCTCTTCCAAACCAGTCTGAACACATGCTGCAACCAGTCAGCATATTTTTACTGTCCAACTTCAAACTCACAGAACCAACTTTTCTTCTTCCTCATTTATTCCTTTAACTTCCATTTTCTGGATCAACCTCCATTCATACGTATTTCAAGTCTAACGTCAACAAGTATCCTCTGTCATCTTCTCAACCTTCTACCCATGCACAGCACTCATTTTGGGGTTTTCAGAAAATAAAAAAAATACTGAAGTTAAGCAATATGTTCTCTTGAACAACAGTTAAAACATACTGCTTCACTCCAACATGCTGTCTGGGAGTAGTCATATCTGACATTTATAGCAACTGAGGGGATTTGGAATATACAGTCAAACTGTGCAGTTTATATAACCAACTTTGATTGATGCTGGTATATTCGGAGACCTGAAAGTGAATATAATGCTCATGTCATTGTCAGGCTACTGTCCTTAAGGATCATACAGTTCTTAAACAATTTCTTTTTCTGAGACTTAACACATCCCATTGTGTTATTACTCCTTTGCAGACATTAAGGTGGGCATCTGGATTAACTTTTATTTGGAGCAAAAGTAAAGGTTTTGATATCTGTTCAAGAATAGCTTTTCGTCTACTCAAAAGCTTTGGTTGAGATGTTTCTATTAAGAGATCACTTGATTAGAGTCTTTTTACCGTTTATGGTAAACCTGCAGCAGAATTTGTGCATTTCTGCACAAGGATGATAGAAATTAAGCATTAAACTGAAAGGTTTCCTGCTCAGTTTGTGATGTCTCTAGCCAAGAGCTTGTTGGCTGTAAAAATGAGAAAGCATTTTTAGTCTACCTATGCTTCTTTAGTTCTGAAGGCTGGTTGGTTGGTTTTATCTCCTGGGATCCTGGCAGTTAGTTGTTTAAAAAAAAAAGAAGAAAAAAAAGAAGAAAAGTGACTTTCCCTTCTGGGCTCTAGCATGTACTGCACTAAAAAGCTGTTTTTATAATGCAACAGGGAACAAACACTTAATATTTACAGTAGACACCATTCATTGTGGATACTTTGGGACACAGCTTAAATGATAACAATAAATGATGAAACAAGAAGTGCTGTCTAGCACTGTTTCTTGATGCAGAATGGAAATGTGTACATAAAAAGTGGAAGTTAACAGAAAATAAAAATACTGAAATCAAGCTATATAAAATAATTCAATTGCAAATATTTCTTCAAGAAAGTTGATAAAAATGAAACTGACAATGTTTCTGGAATCCACATAAACCGTAAACAAATAAAGAAAATATTAAAATCAAGAATTAGAAAAGGGTTGCAAAATATATGGTTTAATAAGGGCTAAATTTCAAATACAAAGGACTGCTCCCAAAGGAGACGTATTTATTTGAAATGCACTCTGTTATCCATATGGTAGTTTTTAGTATTCATTGTACCTCATTGGTAGGTAAGCAGGTACAGTCATTTAGAGATCTGACAACCCACTGATAAAATATTTTCTAAAAATATGGGTAATTCTCCTTCGGAAACAGTGTGCTTTTTATTTGTAGTGCAGGTGCAATACCAAAACTACTCATGATGAACTGCTTGGCAATAAATGGATCAATGTAATTTTTAGAAACCTTGGATCCTTATTCTGTTAACCTCATTTGTAACATATGTGATGAGCAACAGTAACCATATACACATTAAAATCAAAAATTCATGTCTGCATGAATAACAGTTTCCATTAAAAAAAAAATTAAGGTATTGCTGCTAAGTATGGTACAAGTACTGAAAACAATAATTTTCATCATGGCAACATGGCCAGGAGTTAAAAATGTTCTTGTTTATACTCCGGCATGACCACCAGGGCAGTGGAGTTTACAATAAATCAATCAATATAAATGTTAATCGTATTTAACAGTCACAGGCTTGAACCCCAGTCCACTCAAAGAGTGTGTCCTATTGCACTCATGCTGCTGACCACTTGGCTACGTCAGACCTATGTTTTAAAGTCAGGTGTGCATCAGGTATATGCTTTAAAACCAGGTATTTTGCAATTGCCAACAACAAAAATTCTGTGGAGAGTGATGATGGATTTATATTGTGCATCTTGCAGAGTTAAAAGAAATGCATTTATTATTCAGATTTATCTTCAATGTATTCAGTTACTAGTAATAAATATAAAATACTGTACATCATTATTAAAATATTTTGGATATTTTGTTTTCTCAAAATCTATGATAAGCAATTGGTTCCACATATCTCCCCCAATGAGGTATGGAACCAGATGTCTTTTATTTTAATTTTTTTATGAAAACCCCAAGCACAAGAGGTATTATAACATATAGTACATAGTACCATGCATGGTTTGAAGGTTAAGAAGATGAGAGAAGGTACTTGTTGGCATTACACTTGAATTTCTATACATTGTAATTTTTAGGAAATATATATGAAGGGAGGTTGTTCCAGAGAACGGAAGTTGAGTGAATAAATGAGAAAGAAGAAAAGTTGGTTCTGTGAGTTTGTTGAACAGTAAAAGGATGTTGACTGGTTGCAGCATGAGTTCGGACTGCTTTGGAAGAGACAATGGGAATTGTAGAAGCCTATTCAGAAGAACAGTGCCCATGGAAGTATCTATAGAAAAGGCATGCAGCAGATATAGAACATTTATGAGACAGAGAGTGGAAAGACTCTGTTAGAGATGAGTCATTAATTAACTTAACTTCCTGCTATTGAATGGAATCTAGAAGCCTGAGAGAAGTTTTAGGGGCACTATCCCAGATGTGGGAATAATATTCCATGATAGGGTGGATTTGCAATTTAGCATTAGCAGAGGCATATGATGAAAGAAAGTAAGCTTAATTTAAGCTTTCAACTTCTAAAACAACAGATGGAAGTTTGTTTCAGCAATCAACCACCCACTGGCTAAAGACAAATTTCTGCACATCTATTCTACAACTGCCTTCCTGAATTTGAATTTATACATCTCAGGTGTGTAATCTGAGCAACAGGAAGAAGCCCATCAGCAATGAGCTTGCTTAAACCATTCAAGATCTTATACACCTCAATCAGATTACTGCGCAGGTGCCTAGTCTCCAGACACAATTTGCAGAACTTAAGCTTTTCATGGTAAGAGAAAAACTTTGTTCCCCTCCCCAATCTTGTTGCCCTTCCCTGTACTTGTTCCAGCAGCTCTACATCCTTCCTAAAATGAGGCTTCAAGACCTGTATGCAGTACTCAAGGTGTGGCCTAGCCATTGTCTTATACAAAGGAATAATCACATTCTTATCCCTGCTAGCAAAATTCCTTTATATCATTGACAAGACCCCATGAGCTGCTCTGGCACCTGTCTGCACTGTTCAGAAAACCTTGTATCTGACTGCACAATTACTCCCAGGTCTTTTTTTCATTCTCCACCACCCTGATTGTACTACCACACCGTTGGTACATTTCTTTGGGGTTACTGCTACCCATATGCAGTACTTTGGGGTTACTGCTACCCATATGCAGTACTTTGCATTTGTCCTGTTAAACTTCAGTTGCCACTTCCCATCTGCCCAACTTTTCTAGATCCTGTTGCAGTAGCATACTGTTGTTACTGTCATTAACAACCCTACCAACCTTTGTACCATCTGCAAACTTGGACATTAAGCCTGATATACCTTCATCAATATCATCGTTAAATATACAAAACAACAATGGGTCCAGCACCAAACCCTGTCAGACTCCACTAATAACATTAGTCCACAAAGAGCCTCAGGGGTTCACATCTGGTGAGTATGGGCTTAGCACATGCAGGGTCCTGGGCTGAATATCATCATTCTTCTCTTTCTTGGTGATTTGGCCCAACACCAAACTCTGTCGGACTCCACTAATAAAACATTAGTCCACAAAGAGCCCCCAGGGGCTCACATCTGGTGAGTATAGGCTTAGCACGCCCAGGGTCCTGAGCTGAATATCATCATTCTTCTCTTTCTTGGTGATTTCCTTCTCTCTCTCTCTCTCTCTCTCTCTCTCTCTCTCAGGGTAACTCAGAATTATTTTTTTTGCATGGTGCAGCAAAAGCCTCAGACTTCCTTGCACCATATGGCTAATAATGATGATGATGAAGAAGAGGTAGGGCCTATCTTAGACCTAGGCAAACTAGGGCCCATACTTTGAGGGGGCAAGTAAATGGCAATGGACACAGCCAAAATCAAGGATATCCAGTAGCTTAACTATGAATACAAGTGCTCATGTTACTTATACAATTTGCAAATAAAATTATCATGGTACTGTATTTGTTTTTGCTTGATTTTGGTACCAAAAATAATAAATATTTTATTAAAATACATATGTTGTGTCATATGTTTATTTTTACCCTTAGAAATATAACAGATATTTGCTTTACATTTTTATATTGAATGTAATCTTAATTTTGGATTATAGTGTTAATTATTTTTATTATTATTAAAATAGGGTGTTGGGGTTCTGAAATGTTTTGTCTAGGGCCCAAATACTCCAAAGATGGGCTCTGCAAAGAGCAGTGTGTGTTAATTACCACTCTCTGTCTTCTCCCACTCAACAATCCCTTTATCCAAAAGAGCAATTTGCCCTTAATACCATACTTCTCCAATCTGTACAGCAGTCTTCCATGTGCAACAGTATGAAAAGCTTTCTTAAAATCCAAGTATATGATATTAGAATTATTTTTTGAATCCATATCCTTTTTGACCACATCATAGTATCAATCAAATTGATCAGAAAAGACTTCCGTATAACAAACCCATGGGGTGTCTCAATTATAACTGTAGTCTTGTCTAGATTATCCTGCAATTCTTCTTTAACTAGTGATTCCATTATTTACCATCACAAACTTGTGAACTGTGGTGCCTAAAGGGCCACTCACCTCAATCGTGTCTTTGAAGGGCTGTCTGTGAGAAAAAGGTCAAGAGTGCTGGGTGTGTTAAGACAGTCTAGGTAGTCTGGTAAGTAAATGAACAATCTGTGCAAGGTTGTTAGTAACTGCAAAAGCCTCAGCATCTCGACCAGATGGGTCCATGTGACTAGAAAATGGAAGTAGCAGGAGCTGTGAACATTAAAATCACCAAAGAAAACTATTTAATTGTTAGGAAAGTTGGACTGGAGAAAGTCAAGTTTCAAAGAGAGGAAGTCAAAGAGTTCCAAGCAATTAGTGGAGTTGGGTAGGCAACAGATGAATCTGAAAGAATGTGGTAGACAGATTTAAGCCAGAGAAGATCGAAAAGAGGAGATTCCAAACTACTCAGTCTCTGAAAGAGAATATCAGAGTGGACATAAGCTCACATGTCACTGGAATAAAAGGAATTGCACAGTGAATAATTAGGACAACTGAGATGAGTGGCAGTTGAGTCAATCAATAATTGGGATTCTGTCAGAAAAAGTATGTGGAGTTTGGCAGACTGTAAGTGGAAATGAAACAATTGAGATGGGAACAGACCACCTATATCTGTGAAATGAACGAGGAAGTGTTGGGAGGTTTAGATCTTTTTGCAGATAAGTTTGTTCTACTAATTTGACTATTCATTATGCATTCAGTAATAAGAAAAGGTAGGGAGACCATATTGTATGAAGTAATGAAGTTTTTGGATATAGCTTATACTTGGCAAGAATATACCTAGCTTCTTGACATAATGTGGCTTCAACCATGCCCTCCACATACACACTACTTGGACTCCTTGCAGTTACTATCTGGCAGCATAAAGGCAGCAAGATTATACACTAGCTGATCCAGAAGCCTCCCAGAGAGTTACCAATAAGTTTGGTCCAGTGGAATATCTAGCGGCCGGCCTGAGAACATTTCAGAGCTGTACCCTTGAAATGTAAGGAAGACTGGATCTCACTATTATGTCCATCATAACCTCAAACAGCATTAATCATACTGCATGATGGAAGAGATTGGGGAAGGGGTTGCTGGAGCTTTGCTCTGGAGACTAAACATGGGTTCCACCACTTTAAGCCTCCAGTAAGCAAAATGGTGGTATTGCACTGGTTGATGAGAGTCATCTACCACCTAGGTGGTAGATGAAGATACTACTAGTCACCCTGACTACTACCACTATCATGTTCAAAACCATAAACTATTTAAAATGTTTGCAGAAGTCAAATTATTTTGAAATTTCACAAAATTTAAAAAATGCTATGAAATTTTTTTAAAAGAAAAAATAATGACTAAATGTGTCAGAGTTTTTGAGTTAGTGAGATGCTTCATGAACACAAAGTTTTTTACACAGTTATTTTATTAAATTTTTATAATAAATGTACATATTAAAAATGAATACAGATTTATAAACAAGACAGAATTCAAACGTACTAATAACTAAAAAGAGTGATATATATGGAAATTTAATGTCTCTGCTGGGGAAATTTTTAAAATTACCGTGGGTTTTCGCATTTCCTAGTAGAAATCATAATGCCAACAGATGCAGCCCCTTCTCGAATCACACAATCAGAAGTACAGGAACTAAATGGAGACCATGTACTCCACCCTCCATCTACTGCTCTACTTTGTAAAGGAGACACATGACGATGCACGAGAACACAGCTCCCACCTTGGCACCACTAAATAAAGTTTTGCATGTTATATTTGCCAGAGAATTTTGATAAATTTTATTTGTAGAATCAATTTTCAGGATAATCTCTGTAATGATGTAAGTTAGCATTAGCAAGTTATACTGTTAATGAAAATAATTAGTTATTCTTTACATTTTCTATTACAGTCCGGTTTTTTGTTTGATCATTGTTTGATGTTATTTTTACTGATCATTGCCATACTGGCAATAATCAATAAAAATCACAGTTACATTCTTGAAAAACACAACATTAAGTGAGACACTATTAAATGATCAGATATTTCCATAAAAAATTAATTAAAACAGAAGAATACATAATAAGAACAAATGAAAACTGCAATACAATGTAATAAGTAAATTAATAATAAATAATTAGGGAAAGTAAATGCAGATACTAACTGTGATAAATATCAATATTAGGAGTAAAATAATATGTAACAAAAACAACAATATACACTTATACTTTTTCATATTTAATGATGGCCAAGGTATTGACTGATGTTTACTATTGTTAATTGTTTACTGATGTAACAGATGCTGTGGATAATGTCTCTTTTATGGTTTGCCTGTGGAAGTCTAGTGCAATGTGACTGTAGTTTATCTGAAAGAGCTTATTTGATAATTTTTTGGTGTAAGTTTTTTATTTTATTTATTTACTGTATTTTTATTTGGCACCCTGCATTATATTTGATTATACAGTCTATCTTAATTAACTTTTGATGCTCCCTCCACAGAAATTAGTTCTATATCATGATGGGAACGAAGGGCAACTGACATAAAAAAGACAGCACTAAATTTAATTTTGTATACATAAAATATATGAAGTTGTTTTGAAGAAAACTTCGTCAGTTAAGTTACTGATATTTTAATTTAAAATGAAATTGTTACAAGAAAAGATCCTGACTGAATGATTCATATAAGCCCTACTCTCATGCAAGAAAATAAACTTGCAAATATACATTATGTTATAAGATGAAATTTCAGAAGAGCATGGCCATTTAGTTTAAGGTTACAGCCATACCATTGTGGCCTCAATCCTATCAATCTCTGTTGAGCTCAGTAAAATTCATATGCAAAAAATGTTGGTAGAAACAAAGTTTACAATAAATCAAACATAATTGTTCTATGGAAAGATGCAGTAAATCAGGTGACACCTGGTAGACAGACTCTATATATATACACAATGTGAGAGAACTGAAAAATAATTATTGGGCCAAAGATAATATGACCGAACAGAGAATAGTGAAACCATTTATATTTTCCATAAATGGCAGTGAACACGAAAGTGGCAACAAATTATCTAGCAGCAAAAATGTTCAAGATTTTAATTGCATTCTGTAAAAATGAATTTGCATTTTTGCAGAATGCAGTTAAAATTTAGTAAATAGAATAATACATTAATTTTTTTTTTCTCTATAAAATAGGCCCCTATGAATTTTCTGTAACACAGCTCTTTTTCAGAGCCAACAAATTTTAGTAAAGAATAACCAAGTGTTTATAATTTTCAGTGTTTCAGTAATTTATAGTATTTTGTAAGCAAATAATTTATAATAAATATTATTTATATGCTCATCCTCTACAATTTAACACCTTTTTTTTGGTACAACAAATCAAAACAGTTAAAAACAATTCAAGCAAAAAATTGTTTTTAAAAGCTAAAATGCAAATGTGCAAATTTGGTATTTTTGCTTTTATTATATATATTATTACACAGGCTGTTCAGATGTTTTTAACCATATAAAAATATCTAATTTTTAATTAAACCATTTACATTTTAAATACAGAGAACAGTAAAGGTAACCCTCGCATAACATGGTAGTTAAGTTCCTACAAAATCTTCTGTAGTACACAGTACTCGTGTAATCTTGTGTAAAACCGGACTAAGAACCAGAACAAAAAGGGGGGTTATGTTCCAAAAGCTAAAAAAACACAAATTTTTTTATAACTATTGAAAACTTAATTTTTATTAAAAATAGTAATAACTGAACAAATGTTTTACAAATTGTGATAAATATATGCCAGATAATGTACATTCATTTAATTTTCTTCTTCTTCATCGCTGCCAAGCACAATAAAACGACAACATTTTCTCTGTTGCAGAATATCTTCACCTTCTGAACTTGTCTTGCAGCATCTAGATTTCGTATATCTTCTCTCTTTAAAAAATCAGTAATCTGGGTTTATTTGTTTGCTTTTGCTTGACAGATCTTTGTAAATTTTATGGTATGGAGCTAAGCATTTTTGAAGCTCCCTTTTCAACTTTGTGCTCCTTTCAGCCAAATGATCTGCATTCAAAAAATAAGATTCTAATTGGTCAGCTAAATTTATGCCTTCCCGCATGTTTTTTAGTGTAAAATTTGGAACTTCAGAATTTTCATCTGCACTATCATCCTTTGAATTGATTTGGTTTACCTGCAATGCCATTTCCACCAAATCCACTTCGCCAGCCTCTTTTTCTACCAGTAATTCTTGAACATCTTCAGTAGTCATATCATCAAAACCTTCTCCTCCTCCTACCGACTTAGCAAGTTCTGTTATCACACCGATTCCATTTTCTGCCTGTTCGACAATATTTCCTGAATAAACTGACTCTGGCTATACATTTTGCCAACAAGCATTTAATATTGACAGTTTTACTTCTTTGAGCGATAAAACTATGATTCCAATACAGTCCACAATCGAAAAATGTTTCTATGCCTCTATCACTTCAATAGATTTGGAATAAATTTTTTCCAAAATCCATTGTAATGATTTTCTGATGTAATGAGTTTTAAAGGTAGATATAATGCCTTGATCTAATGAAGGGATCCCCAAAGTGGTCAATATCAACCCCCATGAGTAAATAATAGAATCTAGGAGGTCGACTGGGGTCAATTAAATGTTTTTACTCGTATTCATAAATTTCAGGCCAAAAATTTAGTCATTTTTGAACAACCCAAAATTGTATTTTTTTAATATTTAAATTAATTTAATTTATTTACTGATCTAATATACACCGATGAGCCAAAATATTATGACCACCTACCTAATATGATGTTGGTCCTCCATGTGTAGCCAAAATAGCTCGTACCTGGCGAGGCATGGATGCTATAAGATTTCTAAATGTGTCTTGTCGTATCTGGTACCAACATGTAACCAGCAGATCCTTTAACTCCTGTAAGGTCTGTGGTTGAGATGCCGCAGATTGGAGTTACTGTTCCAACACAAACCACAGATGCTCGATAAGATTGATGTCTGGAGAATTTGGAGGCCAGAGCAATACCTGGAAGTCTTCCTCATGTTCCATGAACCAGTCTCGAACAATCCGGGTGGTGTGACATGGTGCATTATCCTTCTGAAAGATGGCACCGCCAGAAGGGGAAGACTGTTGCCATGAAAGGGTGTACCTGGTGGTCAGCAATGATGTTTAGGTAGGTGCTAAATGTCACAGTGCCCGGCATATGGATTGACTGGGCCCAGGGTATACCAGAAGAACATTGCCCAAAGCATGACACCACTGCCACAGGCTTGTTTTCGTCCCACGGTGCATCCAGGTGCTATCACTTCCCTAGGTAAACAACACACACGTACCCAGCCATCCACATGGTGCAACAGGAAACATGATTCATCCGACCAGATGACCTTCTTCCAATCACTCAAGGTCCAGTTTCGATGCTTGCGTGCCCATTGTAGACACTGTTGCCGGTGAATCGCGGTTAGCATGGACACCGGAGTGGCCTGTGGCTATGCAGTTCCATTTTCAGCAGGGTTCGATGTACTGTGTTGTGACACATTACTCCCATCATCAGCATTCCAATTACCACCGAGTTGCTCCACAGTTGCCCATCTGTTGCCATGTACCATCCAGGAGAGCCTTCACTCGCCTCGAGAATCGATGAGCCATGGTCATCGAACACCTCGCAGCGGTTCGTGGATTCCCCTCCTTGGACCACTTGTGGTAGGCATTAACTATGACTAACCATGAGCACCCCCACCAGCAGTGCCATTTCGGATATGCCCTGACCCAGTTGTCTGGCCATTACAATTTGGCCTTTGTCAAACTCGCTTAAGTCCACTGCCTTTCCCATCTGAAGAACAAGAGTAACATTGATTAATGGAGCTCAGTATCAGGTGTTTTTTATACCATGTCTCCTGACCTGCACATGTGCCATAGTTCACCTGCAGTTGCTTCGATTTGCATAATGACTCGCTGGCCATAATGTTTTGGCTCATCGGTGTGGTTCCCCCAGAACTTTACCATTACCTTGTTTTATATTATATTGTTATACTAAAAGTCTTTTCACATAAAATGCACATAGGCATTGTTTCATTGTTAATTGAGGGCACAAATCCAAATTTCAAATACTCTCATGAGTATTGTTGACATTTTTTCTTAGATACAGTGGCAGCCATTGTGCTTATTGGAGTCGTAGCTCAATTTATATTTTAGAGTAAGTGCAGATGTGAAACATCCTGAAAGAAAGAATGTCAACAATATTCACAAGAGCATTTGAAATTTGGATTTGTGCCCTCAGTTAATAATGAAACAGTGCCTATGTGCTCTTATGTGAAAAGACTTTTAGTAATGATGCCATGAAACCTTCGAAGATGAAATAACACATTGAACGGATTTATCCTGATGAGAAAAATGAAGATCTTAAATTTTTTTAAGGCGCTGAAGGAAAAATTCAGAAATCGGCCAAATTTAAATACATTTTTTAAAGCATCTGCTCGTGCTGATAATGAAGGAGGACTGAAGGCAACATTCGATATCTCTCTTATTATAGCAAAGAAAGAAAAAGCGTATACCATTCATTGGTGAGGAGATTATAATTACCAGAAATCAAAGAGGTGACTGAAATGATTATGAAGAAGGATTCCTATCCTGTTTTAAAATGCCTGCCATTAAGTGTGAATACAGTGCAATGACTCATTGATGAGATGGCAGATGATGTGGAAAAAAACCTTGGTGCCTGAGCTTCAAAATTGCAAATTCTCCATCCAACTTGATGAGTCAACTTTTGGCAGTTCAAATATTCTAATTATTATTATTAATAGCCATATGCTGCAAGGAAGCCTGAGGCTTATGCTGCACTAGAAAAAAAAAAATATATATCCTGCATTACCCAGAGAGAGAGAGAGAGAGAGAGAGAGAGAGAGAGAGAGAGAGAGAGAGGAGGGGGGGGGGATCACCAAGAAAGAGAAGAATGATGATATCCAGCTCAGGACCCTGGGTTTGCCAAGCCCATACTCACCAGATGTGAGCCCCTGGGGTAATGGCCTATGTGAGTCTATTATAGCCAAAGCCAAAAATGTATTGCTGACGAGTTTTTATTTTTATTTTGTTTTTATTAGAATATTTGAACTTTCGGCAGTTCAAATATTCTAATGGCCTATGTGAGGTATTATAGCCAAAGCCAAAAATATATTGTTGACGAGTTTTTATTTGCCAGGTATATGAAAGTAGATGAAAAAGGTGAGACAATTTTTGGAAGAGTACTTTAAGAAAAAGAATGTTCTGCTCAGCAATATAACTCCAGTGGCTACCGATGGTGTACCAGCAATGGTTGGCCGTTACAGAGGATTTGTTGCCCTTCTCAAAGAAAATTTACGGAAGTATGTACTGTTCATTGTGTGTTACACAGACACCATCTTGCAGCAAAGAAACTCAATGGTAAGCTGCATGATGCTCTAAAGGTGTATATCAGATCAATAATCAAAGGGCACTCCACTTAATTCACATCTGTTTGCCATGTTATGTGAAAAAAATGATGAAATGTTCAACCAATTACTTTTGCATACCGAAGTAAGGTGGCTATCAGGAAGTGATAGCTTGCAAAGAATTGTCGATTTGTATGACTCAGCTGTGGAGCTTCTTACATGCCTAGATCCATCACTATTGACAAATTGAAAAAGTGCAAGAACCAACTGTTCTATCTGGCAAACCTGTATTCAAAATTTAATGAAGTACAGAACTGACTCCAAGGTAAAGACGCTACCATCTATATAGGCCTATATAGATCTTCATTGGCATGCAGAGATTTTCAGTATTTCTCAAACTTAAAACAATTTGGAAGGAGGAGGTAAAATACTTTCAGATGATCATTTAGAGATGTATATAGAACATCTTGAAAAATTAAGGGAAGACTTTAAAATATGTTTCAAGGACCAGGAATAAAGCATCAGCTCATGCTGGATGAAATGAATGTACCTAATTGGATCGTTACGCCATTTGATATAAATATCAAAAATGGAGTTGAACCAGGTTACTTAGACAATGAATTCATCGATATGTACATTGACATAGAAGCTAAATCTTTATTTAATAATAAAAATATCAGCAATTACTGGAACAATATAAACATTACAACAAGATATCCCAAACTTTTTGCAGCTGTTGAGCCATTTTTATTGTGTTTCCGAGAACTTGCAGGATCGAAGCTGGTTTTAGTCGCATAAATGACATTTTAACAAAAGAGAGGAACCGACTAAACTTGGAAGAGAGTGGTGAGTTAAGAATAAAACTCACAAACCCAATATTAAGGAGCTTATTAAAAACCACCATTCACATCCTTTGCATTAATGATGTTCAATCAAATATAATATTTAAATATGATATATAAAATTCAATCTCTGGGTACGACCAGGCTGCCATGCGCGGAAACTGAACTTGGCCTGTTACAACATAAGATTGCTCAATGGGGCTTAGAGGGGGAACAGGCATTCTGTGTGTTATCAGACACTCAGTCTAAAACACTGATGGATCCAATATCTCTCTATTTTAGAAGATTTAGAAGAAGTCTGGTTGGCCTGCCTCTCTAAAATCCACTCATGCACACCTTTGCGATGGTAAGCCCTGTTACGTCACTTAGGTGGCAACGAACGTGTAGAGTGGTTCTCTTCAAGACGCCTGGTCAGCGTGAAGAGGAAAAGACCAAACCCTCCAGCACATGACAGTAGGACGAAACAAATAGCCCTCAGTCCCCAGCGGCTTTCACTCCCTCTCTTAAGGCAGCAAGAGGATCAGAGTGGAAGCAGAGGGTGCTAAGAATCTCTGGGTACGACCAGGCTGCCATGCACGGATACTGAACTTGGCCTGTTACAACGTAAGAACGTTCATCGGTGAAGACAGGATATTAGAGCTGGAAAATGAATTAGAAAATGTGAATTGGAATATCATCGGTTTGGCTGAAACAAAAAGAAGAAATGAATAACTTATAAGTTTATCAAGTGTAAATCTGCTGTATATCAATGGAAACAGTGAAAGGAGCCAAGGTGCAGTTGGGTTTCTGGTCCATAAAGATATAAAAAACAACATTTTGGAATTCAAAAGTACATCACCATGGGTGTCAAGACTAATACTCAGGATTTCTAAGAAGTATAAGCTAAAGGTTATAATGATTTATGCACCAACATCGAGCCATGATGACGAAGAGGTTGAAGAAATGTAATTGAGAGTCTTCTAGATGAACAGAAAACTAACTACACTATCATTATGGGGGACTTCAATGCTAAGGTTGGAAAGAGATAAAACAGCGCACAAAGGGGAACTATAGGAAATTTTGGAATTGGTGAAAGAAATGAAAGAGGTGAAAGACTTGTAGAATTTGCAGAATCAATGAGGAATATTACAACTTTCTGAAAGTGATAAAGCCCAAGAAACCTATAGGTAAAAAGAAATCCAAAGAAGAAAAAATTAGTCAAGAAACACTTGTCATGATGAACTGAAGATGACAAATGAAGAGCAAGAAAAACACTGACAAGCAGAAAATTGAGTATACTGAGTTATGCAAAGCCATTAGAAAGAGACTCAGAGAGGACATAAGAAAATTTAATGCAAGAAAAGTAGAACAAACATTACAGGAAAACAAAGGATTTAAATCAGCAGCCATAAGCAGTAATACAGAAAGACAAATGATAATGAAACTGAAAAATAGCGGAGAAGGTATAATTCAAATAGCAGAAGACTACTATAGAGAATTATACAAGGAGCGAGGGAATGATGCCAGCAGTGGGGAAGATGGATCGCAAATTAGCAACACATACGACATACCCGATATTCTTCCTGATGAGGTAGAACATGCTTTGAATAAAATGAAGAATCAGAAAGCCCTGGGGAAGATGAAGTTACTGTAGAGTTGTTAAAACTGAGAGAAAGAGACATGACACAAACTGGCAAGACTCTTCACAAAATGCATTAGAAAGGGTGTGATGCCTAGGGAATGGAATAATGCAATCATAGTTCTGCTGCATAAGAAAGGAGATAAATTGGAAATTATAGACCAATTAGCTTGTTATCCCAAATCTACAAGTTGTTCACAGGGGTCATTACTAACAGATTAGAAAGAATACCCAATGAGAATTAACTGAAAGAGCAAGCTGGCTTTAGGACAGGATTTTAAACTATGGACCACCTTCACATAATATTACTGCTAATAGGGAAAGCAAATGAATATAAAACACCATTATGCCTGGCATTTGTGGATTATGAAAAGGTATTTGATTCTATACAGCATAAGGCAATGTTTCAGACACTGGAAAGACACGGCAAGGCATAGATACCCCATATATTATGATTTTGAAGAAAATATATGAGAATGCTACCTCCTTTATTAGACTAGACAAAGTAAATTTAAAATTCAGAAAGGAGTTCGACAAGGAGACACAATATCCCCGAAATTGTTTACTGCCGCCCTTGAGGAAGCTTTCAGATGATTAGACTGGTCGCAGAAAGGAGTCAATGTGAATGGAGAGTACCTAAACCATTTACGATTTGCAGATGATTTTGTATCATAAGCCATGATCCCAAAGAATTAGAGGAAAATCTTAATCAGTTATGCACAGTTAGTAAGGATTTTGGACTAAAGGTGAAAGGGATATAATGATTGACGGAGCAGTAATTGAAAAGGTGGAGTCATATACTTATCTGAGACAAGTTATTAGCTGTAATAATGATAAATGGCTGGAAGTCAAGAGAAGAATAAATTTTGAATAGATAGCATTCAGGAAATATAGTCACATACTGACGAGTAATATCCCAGTTTGTCTGAAACATAAAATAATGAACCAATGTATACTCCCCACCATGACTTATGGAAGTGAAACTTGGGCACTCACCAAAAGAATGGAAGAGAAGCTGAGAACTACACAGCGAAGAATGGAACGAATTATATTGGGAATCAGACTGTTAGATAAGATGAGAAACACATGGATTAGGCAGCAAACTCAAGTAAAGGACATTCTTATCAAAACTAAAGAACTAAAATGGTCTTGGGCAGGACACATAGCTCGAAGACATGATGACGATGGACTAAGAAAATAAAAAAATGGTACCCAAGAGGAGCTAGAAGAAAACCTGGAAGACAAAGGCAGAGATGGATAGATGAAATTCATGAGTTTGTAGGTAGTAAATGGATGGCCAGTGCTCAAAACAGAAGGAACTGGAAAGTTGCTGGAGAGGCCTTCATCCTGCAGTGGATTGAAAATGGCTGATGATGATACAACAGTTTTGGTAAACACAACAATTGTGGCTGAAATGTTATCAGAAGCCCTCAATTTGCTTCAGTTTATCATTTTAAACAGTTAGTATTTAGGTGAACCGCCCCTGGCCCTGATGACAGCAGCAGCACACCGTCGAGGCATTGACAAGATCAATTTCTGAAGATAATCAACTGATAGTTCGTGGTTCCAAACATGAATTATGGCTTCTTGAAGTTCACGAAGGGTCTTTGGTTTCTTTCTGGCAACTGCACATTCCACACGATTCCAACAGTTCCCTATAGGATTCATGTCCGGCCTGGCTGTTTCCTGGCCAGGTAATAGTTGTAATGGACCATTCTTCCAACCATTTTTTCACCTGTAACAAAGGAAAACACATTACTGTTGAACCTCTAATGCAGAAATGAAGCTTAAGTAACTACAGAAGTGCCTAACTAACACTTTTTGCCTGATGACAAGGAGCAGAGTCATCCTGAAAGATGCAGTTTACTTGGCAGGTTGAAATGGTCTCTAATGGCAGCAATTTCCTTCCAGTACAGCCAGGTATCCATTGGCATTTACAAACCTTTTATAAACTGCAGGTGAACTAACGCCACGATATGAAATGTACTCCCATATCATGTGGCTGGTAAGGAATTTCACTGTAGACACTATACAGTCTGGATGGTATTCTTCAGCACGTCTACGGCGACTCGTTTGTCTCCCATCAGAGCCATGCAGGTTGAATTTCTTCTCATCTGAGAAAATAACTGACTTCCACTGCTAAGGGGTCCATTTGACATGCTCCTTACACCAAATTAATTTGGCCTTTTTCATTTTTTGTGTGAGGAGGGGCTTCTTCTTAGGATGATAAGCTACATCCATTTTTGAAGAGGCATCTTGTGATTGTTACTGCACTTGCTATCACTCCTGTATGTTCTTCCCATTCTCTTTTCAGCCCAGACGAAGAAGCTTTATGGTTTTTAAGGCATAAGTGCTTCAAAACATGGTCCGGTTTTGGCATAGAGACTCATTTGCATCTGGTTCCTTTTTTCCTATCTTTTTTCTTCGTGGCGCCAACTGAAGTAATTCGCCATCCTGACACAAGCAAGGAATAACCGCAACTCTTGCAGAGCGTGTTTATATAGCTGAAAGTAACAGCTGATGCAATATTACATCATCACCTACATGCCAATCTTATCTGATGCAATCTGTAAGAAATATTGTCATATACTTACATTATTCAAACGACAATTACAATTTTAAGGGGTGATACACTTTCTTTGAACACCAGTGTATACTTCTAGCATTGGTGTACAAGTCAGTATACATGCACCTATTCTTATTCTTAGTTACCCTAATACAGGGTAACTAAGAATAGGGCACTGACTCTATTTAAAAGTTACAGCTGACAGTTACAGGCTCTGCAAAAACGATAAGTGTTTGCCTTTTATTTACATGATTGTTGTTTTATATTGTACTTAATACGTAGTCATATAGTTATAGTTACGCTGGTTATTTTTTATTTTAATTTAGATAAAGAGTTTTTGTGGATTTTACTTACGATAGGTAAAACCGTTATTTTTGTTCGATTTTTGTAGCCATTGTTTTTGTATATAGGGAATTCAAAGTTTTTGTAGGGAATTCAAATTTTTTAATTGAGGTAGCTCTAACGCATAATTATATAGTAATACGCTTCACTGTTTCTATTTCATAGTTTCTATTCAAATACTATTCACATTTAATTTATTGATTTTATTAATTTAAACTACCATGCCCCGAACTAGAGCAGCAAAGCAACGGGCACAAAGTGGCAGGAGTGTTGTGACTCGGGGGAGAACTGAGGGGGGCGATTCTCCAACGCGTCACAGCCTAAAAAAATGTGCAACTTGTGAAATGTTTGCCGAACTCTCTGGAACGGAACATGATATTGCCATGGGGGATGTCTTTGTGTGTGCGCGATGTAAGGAGTGTAAGGAAATCAGGCGACAACTCAGCGTTGTTATGAGCCTATATGAGAGTTTGAAGGACAGGGTGGATGCCCTTGAAGGAAATAAATTGAGGGGCCCATCAAGCTCTCAGCTGCCCACATCAATGCCAGAGCTTGCACTTGGTCATCACGCAACACAGCGGCAACCCCCAAGGCAGAATGCGCTGGTCCCACAGGAACTATTAGTTGTTGGTGACTCTATTGTCAGGGAAACGGGGAACATGCTATGTAAAAAGGATAGGTGGAACAGGACCAGGGTATGTCTGCCAGGGGCAAAGGTTGATGACGTTGTAGAGCGGATATCATCTTTCAAGGGCACAAAAGGTGATATAGTTGTACACGTTGGCACTAATGATATTAAGAGTAGGAGACCGGCAGAATTACTCAACAAGTACAGGTCACTGTTGAAAAAAAGCCGAGAATTAGGGTTGAATTTGAAAGTGTCTGCAATTCTGCCCAGACACGATAGGAGGGAGTATATGATGAGAGCCTTGTCGATCAATTCGGCCCTGGAAAGATTGTGCAAGGCTCAAGGGGTAGAATTTTTTTCAGCCTGGACTGTACTTGTTAACAGGAGAGATTGCTTCTACAGGGATGGGATACACTTAAATAGAAAGGGTGCAAGAATATTTGCTGATGCTATCGAGGCAGTGTTAGGTGGGTCGGAAAACTGCTAGCTTGGGGGGATACAAAGACTAATAGTTTAACAGTAACCGCAGGCAGAGGTGAAGGTGATTCTTGCACAACTTCTATTAGAATAAGAAGCGACCTGGAGCGAGGGGGTGTTGGGGGTTTCAGGGACGGATGGCAGTCATCCTGGAATAGTTGGGTATATGGGATGTGTTAGGGTAACAAGGAATAGGCATAGGAGCATGTATGCTTGCATGTACAGTAAACCCCCGCTATTCGCGGTATCTGTATTCGCGGTTTCACGTATTCGCGATCGCCAATTTAATATAAAATGGAACCTAAAAAAAATGTGAATTTTAAAGCGCCGTGAATATTTTCTGCCATAA
Source organism: Mastigoproctus giganteus (assembly GCF_048544385.1). NCBI lineage: Eukaryota > Metazoa > Arthropoda > Arachnida > Uropygi > Thelyphonidae > Mastigoproctus > Mastigoproctus giganteus. Next base: position 166,544,108 of record NC_143586.1, on the reverse strand, counting down.
AAAATATGGGCGTGGCTAAAATTATCTTTCTCGGTCAAAACAGCGCTGAGTGGGTGGGGGGAGAGGGGTGACAAATTCGCGAGCGTGGATGTTTCTCGCTAATCCTTGTTCAGTATGTGTTATGCGCTTGTCATGGAAGGTTTCGTCGTTTACTTTTAATTTATATGCTTATAAATTGAATAAATTTATCAATTTATAAATTGATATGCTTACAAAAATGGTAAATCTACCGTTTTGCAGTGTAAAACAGACTTTTTCGAGTGTGTTAACGGAAGAAAGTGACTTTATTGTGGAAAAGTTCTTTCTAACCCCTACAAAAATATGGCTAAGAATAACAAAAGAAATGTGAAAATATCAAAGAAGAGAAATGTGAAAATATCAAAGAAAATATCAAAGATGACATTAGCGAATAAAATTGAGTTATTAGATAAAATTTCTAATGGTGAAAGGGTCTCCTCAGTGGCAAAACATTATAAAATCAATGAGTCAACAGTACGATCAATCAAAAAATCGGAAGAGAAAAATCCGCCGTAGTGTCCGTGAAAACGCTCTAATTGCTTCAAAAATTTGCTCTGTAACTCGTGATGTTAAATTAGAAAAAATAGAAAAATCTTTAAATCTGTGGATAGAAGACTGAACTCAAAATAAAATTCCGTTAAGTTCACTCATCATTCGTGAAAAGGCAAAACTCCTTTATCAACACTTTAGCGAAACTGGTGATAGCACTGGCGGGATAAGTTTTTTTGCTAGCAAAGGCATTTTATTATATTTAATATTAAATTGTTTCTTATTTTCATTTCGATGCCATATGCTTGCATTTCACTATGTACTGTCAATGTACATAGTCATATTATGAAGGGACATATAATACATACATAGACAAAATTTTAAACTAGTTTTTCTTATATATTTCATACTTTGGAATGGAACCCCTTTATTACTATGGGAGCCATAACTCAGTATTCGCGTTTTCGGTATTAGCGACATTTCTCAGGAACGTAACTCCCGCGAATAGCGGGGGTTTACTGTATACCAATGCTAGAAGTATAGTAAATAAATTTGATGAATTTGAAGTGTTGGTCAAGACATCAAAGGCGGATATTGTTGGGATAGCAGAGACGTGGTGTCACAAAGATATAAGGAATGCAGAACTGGAATTTGGGGAGTACAATGTGTACAGAAAGGATAGACAGGACAGAAAGGGAGGAGGTGTTATGCTGTTAATTAAGAAAAACATAAAATCAAAAGAAGTGCATCCAGTTGATATAGATGGACAGTGCACTGTTGAGTCAGTTTGGTGTGACATAAGCACTGCAAAAGCAAAGATAAGAGTAGGAGTGTGTTATAGACCTAATGACTCGAATGAGTACAATGAACAATTGTACAGAGAAATAGAGTGGGCCAGTAAATCAGAATGTCTTATAATGGGGGATTTTAACTTCCCAGATATTGACTGGAACTTGTGGGTTGGTCACTCACACACTAGTCAGACTTTTGTGGATTTATTGGATGATTGTTTTCTGCAGCAGCATGTTCGAGAGGCAACCAGAGAAAGTAATACTCTTGATCTGGTTATCAGCAGTGATCATTCGTGTATTAAGAATTTGCAGATAAAGGAACCACTAGGTGGCAGTGATCACAGTGTGCTGAAGTGGGATTTACTCAAAGAGGTAACTACCGTCAGGAGTAAAGGAAAGGGTTTTTGCTTCCGTAAAGGGGAGTACAGTGGTCTCAGACAGTTTTTAAATTCTGTACAGTGGGATCGACTGACGATGTTACAAACAGTAAATTCTAAGTGGGAAGCATTCAAGGAATTAATCGTGGAAGCTACTAGACTTTTCATACCGATGAAGAAATATTGTTCAAGGTTTAGGCCTAAATGGTTATCAAATGAACTAATGAGACTTGTGACAGAGAAGAAAAATGCATCGGATGCATATAAATTATCAGGCGACGCAGAAGCCTGTAGCAGATATAAGCTAGTCTGTAATCAGGTAACAAAGGAGGTTCAGCAGGCAAAGGCGGATTACGAGAAATCTTTGGCAAAAGATGCTAAGAAAAACAGCAAGGATTTCTTTACTTATATAAACTCTAAAAGGAAGGGGCTGAATATGATTGGTCCACTTGACATCGATGGTTCGACTGTTGATGATCCTGCACAGATAGCAAACAAACTGAATGAGTATTTTGCATCTACATTCACACGTGAGGAATCATTACAGTTTGAAAATGGAAGAAGGTTATCAAATTGTAGCAGTGTGCTTAATGATTTTGTAATAACTGAGAGCAAAGTGGAGGAGAAATTGTTGAAGTTAAACATAAGAAAGGCACCTGGGGCGGATGGGATCTATCCAGTTATATTAAAGGAGGCGGCAAAGCAACTAAGCAAACCTTTAGCCATAATTATGAGAGCATCCTTGGATTCAGGGGAGGTTCCCACGGACTGGAGATGTGCAAATGTATCCCCAATTCACAAAGGAGGTTCGAAGGGTGACACGAATAATTACAGACCAGTTAGTTTAACTTCTGTTCCGGGTAAAATAATGGAGTCACTGGTTAAAGATGCATTGCAGGATCATCTAGACAAGACTGCAGCAATAATTCAGACACAGCATGGGTTTGTTAAGGGAAAGTCTTGTCTGACAAATTTGATTGGTTATTATGATGTGGTCACAAAGGAACTGGATGCAAAAAATAATTTTGATATCATATACTTGGATTTCAGGAAAGCTTTTGACACTGTTGCGCATGGAAGACTACTGTACAAATTGGAGCAGAATGGTATTAAGGGTAAGTTGCTACAATGGATAAAAGGATGGTTAAGTGGGAGAAGACAGAGGGTGGTAATCAATGGGTGCTGCTCTTCGTGGACTAATGTTATTAGTGGAGTCCCACAGGGTTCGGTGTTGGGTCCACTGTTGTTTTGTATATTTATCAATGATATTGATGAAGGTATATCAGGCTTAATGTCGAAGTTTGCAGATGACACGAAGGTTGGCAGGGTTGTTAATGACAGTAATGGCAGTGTGCTACTGCAACAGGATCTAGATAATTTGGGCAGATGGGCTAAGAAGTGGCAACTGAAGTTTAACCTTGACAAATGCAAAGTACTGCATATGGGTAGAAGTAACCCCAGAGAAACGTACCAACTGTGTGGTACTACACTTAAGGTGGTAGAAAATGAAAAAGACCTGGGAGTAATTGTGCAGTCAGATATGAAGTTTTCTGAGCAATGTAGACAGGCTGCTAGGGCAGGTCATGGGGTTTTGTCAATGATATACAGGAATTTTGCTAGCAGGGAAAAGGAGGTGATTGTCCCTCTGTATAAGGCAATGGTCAGGCCACGCCTTGAGTACTGCGTACAGGTCTGGAGGCCTCATTTTAGGAAGGATGTAGATTTGCTTGAGCGTGTACAGAGAAGAGCAACACGATTGGTGAGGGGAATGAAGGGATCCTCTTACCAAGAGAGGCTTAAGTTCTGCAAATTGCAGTGGCTGGAGACTAGGCACCTGCGCGGTGATCTGATTGAGGTCTATAAGGCCTTGAATGGGTTGAGCACGCTGAATTCTGATGGGATCCTCCCACTTGTTCAGAATACGAACCTACGGAGACATAAGTTCAAATTAAGAAAGGATAGATGTAGAATAGATGTGCGGAAATTTGCCTTTAGCCAGCGGGTGGTTAATTGCTGGAACAAACTTCCATCTGTCGTTGTGGAAGTTGATAGGTTAAATAAATTTAAGGAGGAACTGGACAGGCAATTGGAGGGTATGGTGTGATTTTTTTTTTTTTTTTTTTGGCTGATGCTGCATAAGCTCCTACACTTGCTTTCTTGCATCAAGTGCCACTACTACTACTACTACTACTACAGCCCATGTGTTTATTTGTTTCATATGGCTGTATCAGTCCCTGAAACCCCCCAGCACCCCTCACTTCTGGTAACTGCTCATTCTAACAGAAGTAGTGCAAGAATCACCTTCACCTCTGCCTGTGGCAACTTTTAACCTTTTAGTCTGTGAAGATGTTGCCCATATTGTTTTCAAATGTCCTGCATATGAGACCCTTAGACAATGGCTATTTTCCACCACTGGATCTGTTATCCTTGGGCAAGAAAAAGTGTTTATCATCTCCAGAAACAATTTTTAAACACTGCAAGAATTTGCTTTCGAACTGTTCTCCTTAAGAAAGATGTTAACTACTCATTCCTCATCACAGACCCTGAAAAACTTTAATTGTGACTAAACACACTACTGTTCTGGACCTTGTTGTGATAAGATATACAGGGCGATCCATTCGAAACATCACAAAAGTACAACAATGTTATATCACTATGCTGCTCATTTTTATTATTTGTTTTGTTACATATGTGGGTTGGTCACTCACACACTAGCAAGGCTTTTGTGGATTTATTGGTTGATTGTTTTCTACATCATCATGTTTGGGAGGCAACTAGAGGGAGTAATACTCTTGATCTGATTATCAGTAGTGATTCTTCATGCATTTCAGAATGATCCTGGCTTCAGAATCTGCAGATAAAGGAACCACTAGGTGGCAGTGATCACAGTGTGCTAAAGTGGGATTTACTCAAAGAGGTAACTACCATCAGGGGTAAAGGGAATGGTTTTTGCTTTCATAAAGGTGACTATGATGGTCTGAGACAGTATTTAAATTCTTTACGGTGGGACCAACTGATGATGTTACCAACAGCAAATTCAAAATGGGAAGCATTCAAAGAAATAATCTTGGAAGCTACTAGGCTTTACATACCAACTAAGAAATATTGTTCAAGGTTTAGGCCTAAATGGATGTCAGATGAACTAATGAGACATATGGCAGAGAAGAAAAATGCATGGGATACATATAAATTAATGGGTGACATGGAAGCCTATGATAGATATAAGCTGGTCTGTAACCAAATCACAAAGGAGATTACGCAGGCAAAGGCAGATTATGAGAAATCCTTGGCAAAGGATGCAAAGAAAAACAGAAAAGAGTTCTTTACCTATGTAAACTCTAGAAGGAAAACGATGAATCAGATTGGTCCACTGGATATTGATGGTTCAACAGTTGAGGATCCTGCTCAGGTGGCTAACAAACTAAACGAGTATTCTGCATCTACATTCGCACATGAGGAGTTATTCAGGAACGGTAATGCTAGAGGTGAAGTAAACTCTGGCAGTGAGCTAGATGATTTTGTAATAACTGAGAGGAAAATGGAGAAGAAATTGTTGAGGATAAACATAAAAAAGGCACCCAGGGTGGATGGGATCTATCCAGTTATATTAAAGGAGGCAGCAAAGGAAGAAAGCAAACCCTTAGCCATAATTATGAGAACTTCTTTGGACTCAGGGGAGGTAGCCATAGACTGGAAATGTGCAAATGTGACCCCAATTCACAAAGGAGGATCAAAGGCTGACACAAGTAATTATAGACCTGTGAGCTTAACTTCTGTTCCAGGAAAATTAATGGAGGCACTGGTTAAAGAAGCACTGCAGGATCATTTAGACAAGACTTCAGTTATAGCTCAGACACAGCATGGTTTTGTTAAGGGAAAGTCTTGCCTGACCAATTTGATTGGATACTATGATGCAGTCACAAAAGAACTGGATGCAGGGAATAACTTTGATATTATATATTTGGATCTTAGAAAGGCTTTCGATTCTGTTGCAAATGGAAGACTGCTGCACAAATTAGAGCAGTGTGGCATTGGAGGCAAATTGCTGCTATGGATAAGGGGATGGTTGAGGGGGAGAAGACAGAGAGTCGTAATCAATGGACACTGCTCATTGTGGACTAATGTTATTAGTGGAGTTCCTCAGGGTTCAGTGTTGGGTAGGTCCATTGTTCTTTTCTGTATTTATAAATGATAGTGATGATGGCATATCAGGCTTGATGTCCAAGTTTGCAGATGATACGAAGGTTGGTAGGGTTGTTAAGGACACTACTGACGCTATGCTGCTGCAACAGGATCTGGAACGGTTGAGCAGATGGGTTGAGAGGTGGCAAATGAAGTTTAACACTGACAAATGTAAAGTACTACATATGGGAAACAGTAAACCCAGAGCAACGTATCAACTCTGTGGTACTACACTGACAGTGGTAGAGAATGAAAAGGACCTGGGGGTAATTGTGCATGCAGATATGAAATTCTCTGAACAGTGCAGACGGGCTGCAAGAGTAGCTCATGGCGTCTTGTCAATGATATACAGGAATTTTTCTAGCAGGGATAAAAAGATGATTATTCTCTTGTATAAGGCAATGGTCAGGCCACACCTTGAGTACTGTATACAGGTCTGGAGGCCTCATTTCAAGAAGGATGTAGAGCTGCTGGAACGAGTACAAAGAAGGGCAACAAGATTAGTGAATGGTTTGTTTGTTTGTTTGTTTGTTGTTGGGTTTTATTAGCATTAGCATTAGCATTAGTAGAGGCATTTGATGCAAGAAAGCAAGCTTATGCAGCATCAGCCAAAAAAAAAAAAAAAAAACCACTCCCACTTATTGGCAATTATTGGCACATTAGCAACTAAGGATGCGCCAAAACCTATTAGTGAATGGAACAAAAGATTGCTCTTACAAAGAAAGGCTTAAGTTTTTCAAATGATAGTGTCTGGCGACTAGGCACCGGCGATGTGATCTGATAGAGGTGTATAAAGCCTTGAATGGTTTGAGCATGCTCAATTCCGATGGAATTCTTCCTCTTGCTCAGAATAATCACCTGTGAGGGCATAAATTCAAATTGAGGAAAGACAGATGTAGGATAGATGTGTGGAAATTTGTCTTTAGCCAGCAGGTAGTTGGTTGGTTGGTGGAACAGACTTCCATCCCTTGTTGTGGAAGCTGATAGCCTAAATAAATTTAAGCTCAGCTGGACAGGTATTTCGAATGAACGGAGGGGTGAAATGGGAGTGGTTTTTTTTTTTTTTTTTTTGGCTGATGCTGCATAAGCTTGCTTTCTTGAATCATATACCACTACTAATGCTAATAACATACTTGGTGACAATCTTGGAGCAAATGATGAGTGAGGAAGAAATCGACAAACAGAGGGACAGACAGTGACTTGTGTAAGAAATAAGCACCAGAAATTAATATGGTGACAGTGAACAACTTCATTTATTGCATCTGACCAACATTAATTATGTACTGCTAATGCTAATATATGAAAAGGAACATTGGGAGTTTACTGATGCTATGTCACTCCTAAATATGACCCAGAGAGGGAAAGCTGTAACGGACATTTCAAAATGGTGCCAACTACCAAACAGAAAGCAAAGTGTCAATGATATGCATAGTTTCAAAGTGTTACACATGTGCAACGTGAATACAGACGAGTGTATGGTGTTCGCAAAGTTCCTTCATATTGAAACAGCAAGAGGTGGTGTGAAATGTTTGAGGAAATCAGCTTTGTTGATTTGTACAAGTTATCATGACAAGTCCAGGAAAGTCTTTAAGGCATTTGTCAAGAAAAACAGGTGTGCTTTATACCACATGCCAATGCATTGTGCGATGTTATCTGAAAATGCATCTGTATCACATGCAGTGTGTGATACAGATGCAACAGATGCATACTCTGCAGCAGCAAGATCGTGCATCCCATTTAGCCTTCAAAACATTTGTGTGTGAAAATTTAAAGGCATATGAAAACCTGTTCAACAGACAGGTGTTTAGTGATGAGATCACGTTTCATATGTCTGGAAGAGTCGACACACAATGCAATCATTTGGGCCATTTTCGGGATAACCTATGCTTCTTACAAGTTAGAAAGGGCAAGTCAAAAAGTTAATATGTGGTGTGTTGCATGCAATAAGGTGTTCAGGCCTTTCTTCTTTGCTGAGCAGACAATTTACTGGGTCCCTTACTTGGACATGCTTGAACTGTTTCTCATTCTGCAGTTGCAAGATGATAATGAAATGAACAATACAATTTTCTAGCAGGACAGTGCACCTCCACATTTCTAGTCTATTGATGTGCAAAACTTCCTTAATCAAACATTTCATGAAAATTGGTGTGGTTGTGGAGGACCCATTACTTGTCCCCCAAATTCACCTGACTTTTTCTTGTGGGGTTATGTTAAGAACCTTGTATGCACTCAACATCCGAGAGATTAATCACTTGAAAGAAGGATCACTCTTGCATTCAAATCTTCTTCTCCTCTCCATGTGTCATCTCCTAATGGAGGTCAGCAACTACCACAGCAAATATCTCTAAGTCTCTGGTAGCTCTGAACAGCTGCTCAGTTTTCGGTCCCGTACAATTCCTGATGTTATCTAGTCATGATATGCATCTTCTCCCAGGCTTTCTTCTTCCCTCCATGCTCTCCTCAGTAATTAGCCATGGGGGTTGTGTATACAACTCCCAAGAAATATTGTTCAAGGTTTAGGCCTAAATGGTTGTCAGATGAACTAATGAGACATGTGGCAGAGAAGAAAAATGCATGGAATACATACAAATTAATGGGCGACATGGAAGCCTATGATAGATACAAAGTATAAGTTGGTCTGTAACCAAGTCACAAAGGAGATTAGGCAGGCAAAGGCAGACTACGAAAAATCTTTGGCAAAGGATGCAAAGAAAAACAGAAAAGAGTTTTTTACATACTTGAACTCGAAAAGGAAAGGGATGAATCAGATTGGTCCACTGGATATTGATGGTTCAACAGTTGAGGATCCTGCTCAGGTGGCTCACAATCTAAACGAGTATTTTGCATCTACATTCATGCATGAGGAGTTATTCAGGAAGGAGAATGACGTAGGTAAAGTAGACTGGCAGGGAGCTAGATGATTTTGTAATAACTGAGAGGAAAGTGGAGGAGAGATTGTTGAGGATAAACATAAAAAAGGCACCTGGGGTGGATGAGATCTATCCAGTTATATTAAAGGAGGCAGCAAAGGAAGTAAGCAAACCCCTAGCCATAATTATGAGAGCTTCTTTGGACTCAAGGGAGGTACCCATAGCCTGGAGATGTGCAAATGTAACCCCAATTCACAAAGGAGGATCAAAGGCTGACACAAGTAATTATAGACCTGTTAGTTTAACTTCTGTTCCAGGAAAATTAATGGAGGCACTGGTTAAAGAAGCACTGCAGGATCATCTAGACAAGAATTCAGTTATAGCTCAGATGCAGCATGGTTTTGTTAAGGGCAGGTCTTTCCTGACCAATTTGATTGGATACTATGATGTAGTCACAAAAGAACTGGATGCAGGGAATAACTTTGATATTATATATTTGGATCTTAGAAAGGCTTTTGATACTGTTGCACATGGAAGACTGCTGCACAAATTGGAGCAGTGTGGCATTGGAGGCAAATTGCTGCTATGGATAAGGGGATGGTTGAGTGGCAGAAGACAGAGAGTGGTAATCAATGGACACTGCTCAACGTGGACTAATGTTATTAGTGGAGTTCCTCAGGGTTCAGTGTTGGGTCCGTTGTTGTTTTCGGTGTTTATGAATGATATTGATGATGGTATATCAAGTTTAATGTCCAAGTTTGCAGATGATACAAAGGTTGGCAGGGTTGCTAAGGACACTACTGACGCTATGCTGCTGCAACAGGATCTGGAAAGGTTGAACAGATGGGCTGAGAGGTGGCAAATGAAGTTTAACATTGACAAATGTAAAGTACTACATATGGGAAACAGTAACCCCAGAGCAACGTATCAACTCTGCGGTACTACACTGACAGTGGTGGAGAATGAAAAGGACCTGGGGGTAATTGTGCAGGCAGATATGAAATTCTCTGAGCAGTGCAGACGAGCTGCAAGAGTAGCTCATGGTGTCTTGTCAATGATATACAGGAATTTTTCTAGCAGGGATAAGGAGGTGATTATTCCCTTGTATAAGGCAATGGTTAGGCCACATCTTGAGTACTGTATACAGGTCTGGAAGCCTCATTTCAAGAAGGATGTAGAGCTGCTGGAACGGGTACAGAGAAGGGCAACAAGATTAGTGAATGGAACAAAGGGTTGCTCTTACGAAGAAAGGCTTAAGTTTTGCAAATTACAGAGTCTGGAGACTAGGCACCGGCGAGGTGATCTGATAGAGGTGTAAAAGGCTTTGAATGGTTTGAGCATGCTCAATGCCAATGGGATTCTTCTTCTTGCTCAGAATAATCACCTTAGAGGGCATAAATTCAAATTGAGGAAGGACGGATGTCGGATAGATGTGTGGAAATTTGCCTTTGGCCAGCGGGTGGTTGTTTGGTGGAACCGACTTCCATCATTTGTTGTTGAAGTTGATAGCCTAAACAAATTTAAGGCTCAACTGGACAGGTATTTCGAACGAACGGAGGGGTGAAATGGGAGTGGTGTGTTTTTTTTTTTTTTTTTTTTTTTTTGGCTGATGCTGAATAAGCTTGCTTTCTTGCATCATATGCCTCTACTAATGCTAATGCTAAATACCATATCAAGTGTCCAAGATATGCCATTTTTCTTTTCTTTATGTTCTTCAACAATTCATGGGTTTTTTCAATTCTCTGCAGGACACACAGAGAATTAGCAAAACCTGTGAATTACTGAAAAATCTAATTAAAATCGGTCATACCACAAATGTTGGATAACACCTGGAAAACTCTGGCTCCCTGATATCACACATGCGATAGAAACCAAGGAGGCCATGTTGAGATAAAGTGAAAACTTCCAAGTTTCAGCTATTTGTTCAAGGTGTGAATAAAATATGTGAAGTAGTTTTTGTTTTCTTTTTTAGCTTTTATGTTGTTTTGAATGGATCACCCTATATATACTGTTGACAATTTAATCTTATCATTTAAAACTATTGTTAATAACCTTAAATCCCAGAAAATTCCTATAAAATTACTTAATGTAGGAACTGACTTGGATTGGCACAGACTTGCTAGTCTTCTACTTTTGTCTTTATATATATATATATTAGTGTATTCTGTACATTGATTGATTGTTATCTGACTGTTTGCCTTTTAATTATGCTTTTGAATTATGATATTGTATACTTATGCCTAGTTACATGTCATGTATTATAATATCTTATATAATGTTTTTTTTTTTTTATTAACCTGAAAGTTTCTTGTTATTGTTCTCAGTTATTGCAAGTTGTTTTCTACTCTCACTGTTTTAAATTTTTTTTTTTAATCATTTCTTTTTTATTATTTTATTTATATGTATATATATATATATATATATGTTAACAGGAGAGACTGCTTCTATAGGGATGGTATATGCTTAAATAGATTTTTATTGGTTTTTTTTTTAGTGCAAGGGCTATATAGGCCATATTGCACCCACTTAAATAGAAAGGGTGCAAGAATATTTGCTGATGCTATCGAGGCAGTGTTAGGTGTTTCAGAAAGCTTGGTTAAAAGTAGCTGCAGGCAGAGCTGAAGGTGATTCTTGCATTACTTCTATTAGAATAAGCAGCAGCCTGGAGCGAGGGGTGTTGGCAGTCATCATGAAACAAATAAATATATGGGATGTGTTAAGGTAACTAAGAATAAGAATGGGTGCATGTATACCAATGCTAGAAGTATAGTAAATAAATTTGATGAATTTGAAGTGTTGGTCAAGACATCAAATGTGGATATTGTTGAGATATCAGAGACGTGGTGTCACACATATTAGAAATGCAGAATTGGAATTTGGGGAGTACAATGTGTACAGAAAGGATAGGAAGGGAGGAGGGGTTATGCTGTTAATTAAGAAAAACATAAAATCAAAGGAAGTGCATCCAGTTGACATATCCATGTCATCCATGGACAGTACAACGTTCAGTCAATTTGGTGTGACATAAGCACTGGGAAAGCAAAAATAAGAGTAGGAGTGTGTTATAGGCCTAATGGCTCAAATGAGTACAACGAACAATTGTACAGAGAAATAGTGGGCTAGTAAATCAGAATGTCTTATAATGGGGATTTTAACTTCTCAGATATTGACTGGAACTTGTGGGTTTGTCACTCACACACTAGTAAGACTTTTGTGGATTTATTGGATTACTGTTTTCTGCAGCAGCATGTTCGAGAAGCAACCAGAGAGGGTAATAATTTTGATCTGGTTATCAACAGTGAATATTCCTGTATTAAGAATTTGCAGATAAAGGAACCACTACATAGCAGTGATCTGTAATCAAGTCACAAAGGAGATTAGGCAAGCGAAGGCAGGTTACGAGAAATCTTTGGCAAAGGATACTAAGAAAAACAGCTCCCACTTGCGCAGATTACAAACCTAAGGGGTCATAAATTCAAATTGAGGAAAGACAGTTGTAGAATAGATACGGAAATTTGCCTTTAGCCAGTGGATGGTTAATTGCTGGAACAAACTTCCATCTGTCATTGTGGAAGTTGACAGCATAAATAAATTCAAAGAGGAATTGGACAAACATTTAGAGGGAATCGTTGTGTGAATTTTTTGTTTTCTTTTGGCTGATGCTACATGAGCTCATATGCTTGCTTTCTTGCATCACATGCCTTTATTACTATTACTATTTTTTTACTGCTGGTAGTTGAGACATGGGCTGTCTTAATTATGGGAGTACTGGCACCCACTGGAATGGCACTACCTCCAGTAGGTGTGGGATTTGTCTATTCTTGAACCGCTTGAGTAGAATTGTCCTACCTCCATGTGCATAGTTGTGGCCCACCTCCTCATGGTGTAGATGGGAACTGGGCAGGTGATTTTTTCCAGGTGATTGCCTTCCTAGTGGCAAAGTGGCCAGAAACAACATAACAACACACACACACACAGTACACAGGGGATATTCATGTGTTGTTGAGGTGGAACCCAGGATTCCCCCCCCATTAGCCATCATTGTACATCTTGTGTAGAAGCTTATGCCAAAACTGGCCATTTTTATGTAGTGTGTTGGATATGTAAGTGTAATGATATGGCGTGTTGTTACGTTATCGGGAGGTACCTGGCTCTTAGCAGATGCAGATGGGAAGTAGCAACACTTGGTCACCACACGTCCCACCTCCATTCCCCCGCCATGTGGAGGTGACCAGGATCTACTATCACCTGCTGGACTAACCCAGGACAAAAGGTCCGGGAGAGCCCAAATAAGGATAAAATGAAAAGGCTATAGAAGCAGACGTTTGGGAGCTGGAGAGGTAGGAAAGAATAGAAGAGAGGAGGATTAAACAGAGGTACCCTCCAATAGTTAGAAGGTAGAAGAAATAAAGTAAGAGTAAAGGAAATAGAGGTGGAGAAATGGATTGACTTCTCATGTCATGGAGGGAAATAATCCCATGGAGGATCCCATCCTAGAAGCTAGGACCAGCAAGATTTCTTGAGATATAATTATGTCCAATCTCTTGTAGACATTGTTCCAGGCACTTCCTCGGAGAAATAAGAATTTTTTTTTTTTAAACCCAATCACACTATAAACAGGTTCCATGTCTTCAGAAGAACACCATATACAAGAACATGATCAATGTCCAGCAGAGTATATTTGGTTACAATGAGTATCTAATCATCATTGACTCCTGATAAAATTATCCCAAATTAGCAAGTCTAAGCTCTCCTCGTCTTTTAAAAGCAATTGAGGCAAATGTGTTCAGTGCTACAAATGCTGCTTGAGATTGGAGAGGCGAAGGTTTATTTCCCATTGTGAAGGTATCTGAAACAAGCTGGAGTTTACGCAGGTAGTCTTGATAATACTGACAATCAAAAATAATGTGGTCAATATTCTCTTCCTGTCCACAGAGACAAAGTGGGGTAGGAGACAATCCTAATTTAAATATTTTTCTGTTAATAGTCCTGTGATTGGTGAGTAAAAATGTGCCATGCAATCCAGGCACAAACCACAAAGATTCTCTCTTCCTAAACTCCATCACTGATGGTAAAAACTCTCTGGTCACGGCACCAAGTTCTGAACTCTGACTAGTCTCTTTGCCATTTATCTACATAAATGGAATGAAGCCTTCTCTTCTCAGATGTTAAAGAAGCATCTAGGTCAAGTTGCACATCATCCAAAGTAACAGGTATTGATTTCTTCAGGTGATACATCATATACTTGTATTGTATTTCATACCTTCATTCATTTTATGTATGAAGGTATATCGGACTTAGTGTCGAAGTTTGCAGATGTACAAAGGCTGGCAGGATTGTTAATGACAGTAATGGCAGTGTGCTACTGCAACAGCATCTAGAAAATTTGGGAAGATGGGATGAGAAGTGGCAACTGAAGTTTAACATCGACAAATGCAAAGTACTGTATATGGGTAGAAGTAACCCCACAGGAACGTACCAACTGTGTGGTACTACACTGAGGATGTTAGAAAATGAAAAAGACCTGGGAGTAATTGTGCAGTCAGATATGAAGTTTTCTGAGAAATGCAGACAGGCTGCCAGAGCAGGTCATGGGGTTTTGTCAATGATATACAGGAATTTTGCTAGCAGTAAAAAGGAGGTGATTGTCCCTCTGTATAAAGCAATGGTCAGGCCATGCCTTGAGTATGCAGTACTCAAGGCATGGCCTGACCATTGGAAGGTAAAATTAGTCTGGAGGCCTTATTTTAGGAAGGATGTAGATTTGCTTGAGCATGTACAGAGAAGGGCAACAAAATTAGTGAGGGGAATGAAGAGAGGCTTAAGTTCTGCAAATTGCAGAGGCTGGAGACTAGGCACCTGCGAGATGATCTGATTGAGGGTTGAGCATGCTGAATTCTGATGGGATTCTTCCACTTGTTCAGATTGTGAACCTAAGGGGGCATAAATTCAAATTGAGGAAAGACAGCTGTAGAATAGATGTGCGGAAATTTGCCTTTAGCCAGTGGGTGGTTAATTGCTGGAACAAACTTTCATCTGTTATTGTGGAAGTTGATAGGTTAAATAAATTTAAGGAGGAACTGGACAAACATTTAGAGAAACGGTTGTTTGAATTTTTTTTTTTTTTTTTTGGCTGATGCTACATAAGCTCATACGCTTGCTTTCTTGCATCACATGCCATGATTACTATTACTAAGTGTAGAGGTAATTTTTCCAATAACACCTGCAAAACGATAGTAGAAGTGATTCTACACACCTGTGACATTATCAGGAGGGCAGCACACTGTGCCTACAGAAGCTGTTTCATAATTGCAGACGTTGGCCCTGTGTCCCCACACTCCAGCTGCATAACCAATGATAGGTAAAAAAACACAATTATAGTATAACCTGAGTGAATGACCTCTCAGGCCCCATTCCTGCCTGGTTACCTGTCTCATTTAGGATAAGAAAGACTTGCACTTCTCTTTCACATACCTTGCATGTGCCAGAAAACTTAAGGTTGATTTTTTTGATTTGATTTTATTGGTGCAAAAATGACTAAGGTTATACTGTGCTGAAAACTTAAGGCATCATCAAGTTGAATACATAAATATCTTGTTATGGTGGTATATTTAACTGTCTGTCCTCTATACTTTATAAGTGGCAGATGTTCTCTATCTAATTTTCCTTTTAAAAGCATCTGTAATGTTTTAGTTGTTGAAACCTGCAGTTTGTGAATTGCAGACCAAGTTGAAAGTTCTTGCAAGATGGAGTTAGCTATATCTTCCAGATTCTTCCTTGAACTGCCACGAACAAGGATGGTAAGATCGTCTGCATAGGCAATCATCATCATCATCTTTGTTCCTTCAAATTTCTCAACGAGCCACGAATCAAACACCACATTCCAACACAGGGAGCCCAAGAACTGATCCCTGTGGGCAACCCCTTGTAACATGTCTAGAGACCTGTCTAGTATCACTCTTAACTATGATAGAGCACTGGTAAAAATAGCTTGTTAAGTAATTTGAATATTTGTCTAGAAACCTCGGTCTCCTGGAACCTCTTCAGGGCACTCTGCCACCAAAGGGTGTCAAAGAGGCCAAGTAGGTATATTGTATGTTTCCTTTTACAAAGTAAGGGTCTGGCAATTGCATCCTCAGTCCACTTGCCCTGAGTAAAACCAAATTGATCTGGAGATGATAATGCTTTATTGGTGTGAATAAATAATAGCCGATTAGCAATCACTTTTTCCAGTGCCTTGCCCATAACTGGAAGCAAGGCAATGTGCCTGTAGGAAGCCAGGTCATCCTCAGATTTCTTTGGATATTTAAGGAGTATCTTAAGATTTGCAATTTTCCAGGCTTTCGGTAAAACTCCATGTTGTAGACAAGGTTTAACACACAATGCACAAACATAATATTACTTCTGGCCTTTTACAGAGTTCTGTATTCATCACAGTGTACCAAGGCAGAGCTGAACTTACGTTTAAGGTGCTACCCTGCATAAGGTACTATACACGTCAACATGTCTGCATGCAGACATTGTCTTTCTTGAGAATTGTCTTCACTTTTCTAATCAGCTTTTTACTTCTGTTACCCAGTTGCTACTAGGTCAACTGACCTGCCTTCACTCTTAGCTCTTCTATCTTCTGTATATAGAAGACAGAAGAGCAAAGAGCGAAGCTTTGTGTATAGCCTTCTTTACCATGCTGGTGGTCCCTTGTCTTTGCATTTTGTTTCCTGTTGGTCTCTGATTTCTTTTCCATTCATCCTAGAGGCTGCTACAGCATCAGAGTAAATGGTTGTGCAGATGGCATCTAGTGTTACTTCATTGTTGTTGAGGTAATCTGGTATTATTCACTGAATGAGATAGTCTGTACCTTGCCAAAGGATTCTGTTGGGTTTCTGATTAGTATCATGTGGATCTTTGTGAGGTCCATTCCCTTAAATTCTTCTAGGGCCTTCTTCCACTTTTCTCTTCTGGATATCACAACCTTATCTGTTTCCACTTTGGATGTTCTAGGTTATACTTCTTGTTCCTCCTCTAGTTCTGGTTCGGTTACCTGTCTCAAAGTTTGTTGTTGAGTCCATATTCTTTGTAGTTGGTTGCTCAATCCTGCTTGATTTTTTCAAGCTTGCAGGAATTATCAGGTTCTTCATCCAATGGGCCCTCTCTGGTCTGCTATTCACTGTTCAGTGATCTGAACAGTCAGGAACCATTCCAATGATTTTGCATTTTGTTTCATCCCATACATTGTCATATCGGTCTCTAGCTTGGTTACTTCATACTATGCTCACATGATAAACAGTAAGTTCTATGCCCCATCCACTTCACGAATTAGTTTTTTCTACTTTCCTGGGTGACTGACTACTAGCACAGTTGCACAGGAAACACTTCCAGTTGGTTGGGCAGGATGGCCTTGCCATTCCCTTATGGTAGTCAAACGGGAGATAGCATTACTTGCTCCACTGTCTTCCTCATGAAACTGTCTCTGACCTTTTTGGACCGACCCCTCTGCCTAAGACCTGAACACGAGTGACTTTATGCTGTGACACACTCAATGCAGTATGTCCAATATGTTCAATCTGTCATCTTCATCCAGCTATGGAGGTGGGTCTGCTTAGCTTTGGCTTTTTGCATCCAGTGGTTGATAGTAGAGAATGACACCAGACAGTATCACTCTTTGGCTCAGCAACTTTTGTGTTTTATATATATATATTTTTTTTTTTTTCACAGTGGGATTCAAACTCAGGTCCATCACATTGCTCATTCAGCATTGTAACAACTGGGCTAATGATACACCTATAAGTAATGACCATCCTAATCATCAGGATGGTCATTGCTTTATTATGCTAATACTACATTTATTACATTTATGCAATAATATTCAAAGTATGTTTAGTTTAATATAATTTAAAAAATTATTTTAAGAAAATTTTTAAAAATTTTCATTCTTTTTAAGAGCATGCAAAGAAAAGTGGAAGATGCCAATAAAGCAAGTGTAGAGCAGTAATATCCAAGTATGGCTTTTATCTTACATATAAATTGACATGGCTGTGTACCACTGTTTCATAAACAGTGCAAAATAAGCTGAAAAAAAAAAAAAAAATCAATGTTATCTAATGTTTTATTTATTTTTCATCAAAATATTGATGAAAAAAACAGCCTCCAAAAAATGGGTAAGGCCCCAGTTAAAAGCACAGGAGTTTCCTGCATGCATGCACACATTTCTTAAAAGGAAAAATATGAAATATAGCTTTGCTCATCAATCAGTTTCATGGCTCTGTAGATACACACATGCACCAAATATTCTGATAACCTCTATAAGTTTAAACATCAAAAGTTGCTTTTATTTTACTGATATTCATAATCAAATATAATTTAATGAATATCTTCTTATTAAGCTTAACCACCACAGTTCAGTTAATCCCATCACAGTTATTTCATTCTACAGCTCATACCAGAGTTCTAATATTTTTGTCATTTCTGAAGAGTTTAGTCATACAGCTTCTGTTTTTGTTGACTAGAGGGCATTGAAATCTTAATTTGGAATTTTCAGTTATAACATCGATCATTTCACTGACTAATTATCAAATTTATGTAACTTTCTATATGTTAATGATACAGAGGAAGCATTAAGATGTAATGCTAATGATATCACTATATCATTAATTTTAAACTACCTATAAAAAAATACAAAATACATATTACCTATTCATTTAGGGGCTAATATTTCAAGCTGATTGAAACAAGTTTAAAGTAGTTTGAAATATTAGTCCCTTTTAATGAGTATTATGTAAAAATTGGAAAGGTCATATTGTGCACATTCCTTTGGTACATTTGTGTTTTAACTTTTAATTTTGTAACAGTGAGTATGCCTGCATATATAGGGAAAGCCTCATTCATTCCAGAGTTCAAAAGTTATCACTAATAATAGCTTTCTTAACGTCATCATGAACAGGCAGCAGAAGTGAGGTTTTAATCTTTCTGCACATTCTATATCTATTTCCATGATTTTTATGTCCTTAAAGTTGAGCTTGCATTATTTTTCAACTAAGTGAGGCCAATTTTGATGACAGAGCAAACAAGTCACTTTTTAGAGAAAATCTGAACAATAGGACTTCCTTGAGAACTTAATACAAACTAGTATTGTGGATGACACTGGAGTTATTAAAACAAATAAATGTGCTCTGCCTTGTAGTCTAGCATGAATGATTGCAACTATGTGCCTATCCAGCCAATTAGCTGTTTCCTTAACTCTTTCTATGTCAAGCCAAAAAGATATTCACTTGGTGTTCTGGATTCAATAGCTGTGCTTGGATGTTTTGCAATATTAGCTATATTGGCACTGGAATTTATAGTACAAAGTCACCTATGGCATTTAACTCTGAATCTTCTGAAGTCATGACAATATTTTTGTAGATTTAACCTATGATTCTGTCATTAAATGAAGCCAAACAATATGTTGGCCTCTCCAATTATGAGCTGACATCAGGCTTTGAAAAAGGTATAGTCTTAACTTTTGTGTGTGTGTGTGTTTCAAATCTTACTTCGTGCAGATAACAAGTAAAATTGGCCAAGCAATGATCTAAACAAAAAGGCTATTACAACAAACTTTGATTTCACCAAATTTTTCTCCTTCATTCAAACTGCACTAGTTTTCAGGTCAATCTCCTTTAGCCTATAAATTTTAGGCACTTCAACAAGATTTGAAAAGTGATATATTACACTTCATGAAATTTTTACATGCTTTTCAAGCAAATTAGTAAATCAGTGGGATTAGCTAGATAATAAAATCTAAAAATGCAGACAAATTTCTCTCATGAAAAACTACATGTTAATGATTATCAAGTTAGTTCTTTCAATTCTTTACATGCGACCTAAAACAGAGCCTCATATGAAAAGCTTTAATTTAACTGGTCAGTATTCTGCAGGAAGATGAATGAAGGACTACTATACTTACTGCAGTCTACTGTTTGTTGTTGGAAAGCCTACCCAGTAGTGGGGAGTGTTCATAGTGGCCAAATGGGTCTGACAGTATTAAAATGAGCAGCAGATAACATCAAATGCGAAACTGTCGTCTGTTCTGACTAAGGAAACATAGACCCAGCTGGTCGAGATGCTGAGACTTTTGCGATTACTAATGACCTTGCACAGATTGTTCATTTACCTACCAGAATACCAGACAATCCTAACCATACAGCCAACATGTTTGATCTTCTTCTCACAAAAAACCCTTCTAAGTACAAGGTCGAAGTGAGTGGTCCTTTAGGCACCTCAGATCAAAACTTGGTGATTGTCTCTTCTCCAATGGAGCCTTTATCTCATGGCTATTCCCAACCTTGTGTTCTTTGGCATTACAAGAATGCAAAATGGGATGACCTGCTATTTTTCTTTTCTTTGGTCAGAATACTGTACAAAATTTCTGATGTCAACGTTTGCTCAGATCGCGTCAGTGAAATTATTCTTGTAGGAATGGAATCCTTTATCCCACACTCCGCTTTAAAATCTCATCCTTTATCTAAACCTTGGTTTTCCAATAAATATGCTAAGGCCATTCAGGAGAAGAATGTTGCATATCATAATTGGCTTGTTTCCAATTCTTCAGTTTCATTTACTGTCTACACCAAAGCTCACAACAATGTAAAGCAGTTATTAATCAGTCCGGTCTCTTACCAAAGTTATTGGCCGCAACTTTTGCCCATCTCTGCTCCCACAACTGTCAAAACCAGATGGTTCTGTTGTCACTTCAGCCAAAGATAAAGTTGACCTGCTAGCATCCCATTTTCCTTCCAACTCATGTATTAATCCCAACATGTCCATTCAATGCCTCCTGTGGTCTTCCGTCAAAAGTATGTCAGAAGGATTTTGACAAATCTTGATGCTAAGAAAGCTCCAGGTTCTGATGGTATTTCTCCACTTGTTCTCAAAATCTGTGCTCCTGAATTTACTCCTGTTCTTTGCCACCTTTTTTCACTTTCTTATTCCAAAGGTGTTTTTCCTTCTGCTTGGAAATTTGCTCATATCCAGCCAGTTCCTAAAAAGGGTGACAAATCCCTCACATCCAATTATCGTCCCATTGCAATTACTTCTACTCTTTCTAAAGTAATGGAGAAATCAATTAACCGCCAACTCTTAAAACTACCTAGAAACCTTCTGTCTGATCAACGATTGCCAGTATGGATTCTGTCAGTGTCGATCCACTAGTGATATTCCAGCTTATGTTACCCATTTATGGACAAATTCAATGGAAAAGTTCAGTGAAACACAAGCAGTTGTTCTTGACATCTCAAAGGCTTTCAATGGCATAAAGGTCTTCTAAACGAGCTTCCATCTTATGGTTTTCCAACTGCTTATTGTAATTGATTATCCAGTTTTCTCTGTGATCACTCACTGAGGGAGATGGTAGATGGCTCTCTGTCTTCTAACTTCTCCACTAATGCTGATGTCCCCAAGGTTCAGTTCTTTTCCCCACTCTTTTACTCTTGTATATTAATAGTAGTCGTCCATTGACTGGAAATCCTATCCATAGTTTTGCCAATGATAGCACATTGCATTCCACTTTGCATTTTGAGACACCTTGCCCTGCTTAATCAGCTTCAACTTCTCGAATATCCACTACTAATTCCTTAAATGCCGATCTCCAGGTAATTCTCCAGTGGGGCAAAGCCAACTTATTTGATTAAAATCCAGCTAAAACTCAGTCTTGTCTTATATCTCACAAAAAAGGATTCTTCTGCTCCTATGCTTATCTTTGGTGACACTCCGATTTCTAGGCAAGGTGATATATCTCTTTTCGGGATTACCTTGACTTCTAATCTCTCTTGGCACAAGCACATTACAAATATTACTTCTGCTGCCGGAGCAATATGGCCTTAGTTGCTAATGCTCCTAAAAACCAAATAACAACAACAACAACTTCTGCTGCATCTAAAAAACTTGGTTTTCTCTTTTGCTCTCAGTGTTACTTTTCTTCCAAACAGCTGTTCACTCTGTACAAATCGCAAATCTGCCTTAACATGGAATTTGTTCCCACATCAGGGGCAGTGCCCCCAAAAACTCTCTCAGGCTTCTAGTTTCCATTCAGAAGAGGGCAGTTAGGTTAATTAATGACTCATCTCTAACAGTCTCTCTCTCTCTCCACTCACTGTCTCATAGACGTACTGTTTCTGCTGAATGCCTTTTCTACAGATACTTCCATGGGCACTGTTCTTCTGAATTGCTTCTATAAATCCAACTCTCTTTCAAAACAGTCCGAACACGTGCCTCCACCAGCCAACATCCATTTACTGTCCAACTCACAAACTCCCAGAACCAACTTTTTATCTTCCTCATTTATTCACTCAACTGCCGTTTTCTGGAACAACCTTCCTTCATATGTCTTTCCTGAAAATTACAGTCTACAGAAGTTCAAGTCTAATGTCCACAAATATCTTCTCTCGTCTTGTCAACCTCCAACCCAAGCATGGTACTAAGTACTGTAGGCTCTAGTACCTCTTGTGTTTGGGGTTTTCATAAAAAAAAAAAAAAAAAACTTCCAGAAATGTATACATTTCTTGAAGTTAGAATACTTATGTTTACGTGTATGTATATATATACACACACACACACATGCATACACTTTTCCACATACAATAAAATGTTACTTCATATCAAAACAAGAAAGAGTTAAATAAAAGAAAACATATGGCAAAGGAACAGGAACATACCTTTTCTCTGCTACATGATGTCCCCTCTAATGCAGGATGAGCAGCAAATGATACCCCATGTCCTCCATATCCTGTGTCACAACGAAGCATCCTACATATTTCCTAGATTAAAAAATAAAGGAGTTTAAAATAATGTCTACATTTCCTTCACTAACTTTAACAAACAGAATATTCCAATCTTTTTATAACTCTGTGCTATTCAACCACAAATTAGCAAATACTAACTCAGTGTAGGTTCAAATGAGCATTTGTACTAGGTGAGTCAAAATTCTTGCAACATAAATATTAGTAATTAAAATTTATTAATTATTTTATTATCAGATTATGAAATCAATTAATTACAATAACTGTAATAAAAATTACCATATATATACCAGTTTGAATGGGATAATATGGGTTTTAAAAAGCTTGTCCTGGTGTCCAGAAAGCTTAATTAAAACACATCTGTACCAGTTTTGCTGTATGACAATGCAAGGACTCAAAATAAAGAATAGCCATCTGCAGTCCAGGGCTACAGATGGCTATATCAGATAGTACTTGTGCATACCTTTTGTGAAATTTAGTGGCATTTACAAAATCTTTGTTACCCATAAAGTAAACAATAAAATGTGGCTTTTCAATGAGTACTTTCCTTCTACTTAATTTAAGTAGAAGGAAAGCATGGCTACTCAATGAATTCTGTCTGCTATTTGTTTCATGGCAAATCCCCCCTTCCCACTTTTCTCATGCTCAATAGCCACTAGTAATTTGGCTAAGTTTCTTAACAAGTGAGTGAGGTTATAAAAAATTTAAAGGAATCATTTGTTACTCTCAAGTAAGCAGTATATATTCAAACTTCCAGAAAAGTTTGGTTTTATTAATAAAATAAAACTGAAAATGAAAAAATTGCAATATTTGTGGAATGAAATTTTGTAATGCTCATGACAGTTGATCTGTTATTAACGCCGACCGGGCTAGCCGGGTAGGTAAAGTGCCTGCCCAACAACCCAAAGGTCGCGGGTTTGATTCCCGCTTCGGGCTGGATATCACGATGGTGCCGAACCAACTGGTTGGTTGGATATCCCGGCCACGATACATGAAGGAAGCAAGAAAAAACTGGTTCCTTCGTGTATTGATCACATCATACGAAATAAATAAAATAAAAATCTGTTATTAACAATCAAACAATTGCTAAACTTAGTATAATTCTACCTACTATTAAGAGCACTTGCAGTTGTAACTTTATTCCAGATATTTGTTTTCTGTGGCATAATATATCAATGTCTTCCAGTAATTTAGACAGGTCTAAGTCAACTGGAAGAATTTCTAAAGTCCTCACATTTTTCCAATCAATCAATCAAAACTGTAGTTAGCCAGTCTCAGGCTATGGGAGTGGGGCTCCCCATAAGTTATTCTGGATTTTTCAGCTCACATAACATGCAAATCATCTTGTGAACACACACTTGTATGGAAAAAATATACAATGAAACAGAGATGAGCAACAATTTCCTGTGTCGTTAAAATAGTAATTTGTCCTCCAGATATGTTAGCTTGCTTTTTTTCAGTTATGAAGAAGTTTTTGGACATTGAATAGGCGAGCGGAAAACAAATTGCTCTCCACAGAAATGGATTTTTGGAGATGCTCAGCAGGAACTTCTAGAAGAGACAGAAAACGGAATGAAGACATAAGGGAAAAAATGGAAGTGAAAAAGACTATTATTGACACCATCAAAGAAAAGCATCTAACATGGTATGGACATGTAAAACGGATGCAAGAAAACAGATATCAAAGGCTCTCCTGGAATGGATACCTCCTGGAAGAAGGAGAAGAGGAAGACCTAGGAGGACATGGATGGATGGAGTACAGGAGTGCATGACAGCCCAAGGCTTAACTGACCAAGACACCTTGAACCGCACTTTATGGCTATGGTGGGAAAAAATTCCTAACAAGAAATAACTTGTAGGCTGAGGAAACCCATTGTAAATGGAAACACTTCTCTTGAAGAAGAAGTTTTTAATATCAATAAACAAAGTTGTAAGATTTCTACTTTTAATTAATTTTTATTTTCTTACTGTTTTTTTACAGGATCTTGATTTTTCCCTTTATACATTAGCAATATATATTTCAGCTGCCTGTGGTTTAAACACAAGTGGCTACTAAATATGGTGATGTTCTTGTGTTTTTTTAACTTGTGAATACCTATAATCCTATGAGGCCATCCCAGAGTATAAACAGAAAATTTATTTAAACCAATATGGATGAATTTGCATAAGAATAACCTAACAATCCCTGTTTTGCATGTCAAAGTACAATAGAACTTTGACTGTCCATCACCCTTTTTACCATCAGTCTCTTAAGCGTCACTTAACCCCACTATGCTGTAATGCATTGTGATATTGGCACCATGTGTCACTCAGTCTGTATATATATATGGTTGTACTTTAACCTCTTGTTTCATATTTTAATAATTTTTATTTAATAAACCCATTGAAATGACAGAGAAACGTAAGCGAGTAGTGTTGGGATTATCACAAAAAATTTAAATAATCAATCGTCTAAGAAAAGGTGAAAGTGCTACAAGTATAGCATCAGTTTATGGAATAGGAAGAACAATAGTAAATGATATAAAGTGTGATGCAGACAAAATTGAAAACCATGTGTCAAAAATGGAAACCACTGATGGTTAAGTGTAAAGTGTGTTTAGGGTCAAACGGCACCAGAGGTTTCCCCCATCTCCACATAGTTTTCATTGTGACTGATACAGTTTGCTGTAAAGGCCAGAGATTTAAAAGTGTATGGATCTTGAGATGTGTAATCTTGTGAACCATTGTTCTTCTGGCCGTTTAGCCGGCAGACCCCTACTGAGGCCGGACATTGCCCACACTTCACCCCGTGGAGGCAGACCCAGTACCCAGTAGTAGTTTGAATTTTACTCTGGCCTGTCCTGCCACTTAATTTCCTGGGATTTCGGTGGCTAGGACAAAAAAAAAAAAAACCACACACATACTTTATTTATCGATTGCATGGGAAGGAGCGTCTCTTGAATTTGAAAAGCCGAAAGAGTGGGCGAAACCATAATTTGGAAATTTAGATTTAGATCTGTGGGGCATTCGCTAGTATGCAGATGGGGGAAGAGACAGAAGTATGGGGTCAATAGGGAAAGCAACCCCAGTTTGGTGTCAGTGGGACATGCCCATGCCCCACAGGAGGAAACTTGGGGATGGCGAGGAGGGGAGGAAACAGGGGAGACTGACTCCCCCCACCGGGGATAGGGAAAGAAAGGCAAGCCAGGCAAAATCGCCAATCAGATTTTTGCAGAAAACTCTGCTGTCACCTTGTCATGTGGAGGTCAATCTTGGGACAGTGTCCCAACCATAGATTCTAGGAGTCCAGTTTGTTGTGTGGTAAAAAGTAATTCATGGGATAAGTCCCGTCTGTGGAATGTTCTTGTTTTGCTCCCTTTATTCTCTTTATAGTTGGATGGCCTTCCACGTGGTTTCTGTTCAGAGTGGCAGATGATGCAGTTTTCTGAGAGTCAGTTTGTGTGATGTTGAATGGTCATGGGACAGGTCTCGTCCTTGGGGTGTATTTGTCTACATTCCTTTATTCTACCAGGAGTTGAGTAGTCCTCCACAGTCTAACCATGATCTGTGTTGGGTGGGTTTTCAGTAGGTGTTGTTGTGGTTGTGGGTGCAGAAAATGTTCATCTTCTCACGAAGAGGTCTTGTGTGAACTTGGTGAAGGCATTAGCATTAGCATTAGTAGAGGCATTTGATGCAAGAAAGCAAGCTTATGCAGCATCAGCCAAAAAAAAAAAAAAAAAAAAAAACCCACTTCCACTTCACCCCTC
Organism: Mastigoproctus giganteus; assembly: GCF_048544385.1. Taxonomy (NCBI): domain Eukaryota; kingdom Metazoa; phylum Arthropoda; class Arachnida; order Uropygi; family Thelyphonidae; genus Mastigoproctus; species Mastigoproctus giganteus. The sequence goes on along the minus strand of NC_143586.1, from coordinate 166,517,863 downwards.
TGTTCGTTCAAAATACCTGTCCAGCTGAGCCTTAAACTTATTTAGGCTATCAACCTCCACCACAAGGGATGGCAGTCTGTTCCACCAACCAACCACCCGCTGGCTAAAGGCAAATTTCCGCACGTCTATTCTACATCTGTCTTTCCTCAATTTGAATTTATGCCCTCTCAGGTGATTTTTCTGAGCTAGAGGAAGAATCCCATCAGCATTGAGCATGCTTAAACCATTCAAGGCTTTATACACCTCTATCAGATCACCTCGCTGGTGCCTAGTCTCCAGACACTGTAATTTGCAAAACTTAAGCCTTTCTTCGTAAGAGCACCCCTTTGTTCCATTCACTAATCTTGTTGCCCTTCTCTGTACTCGTTCCAGCAGCTCTACATCCTTCTTGAAATGAGGCCTCCAGACCTGTATACAGTACTCTAGGTGTGGCCTGACCATTGCCTTATACAATGGAATAATCACCTCCTTATCCCTGCTGGAAAAATTCCTGTATATCATCGACAATACTCCATGAGCTACTCTTGCAGCCCGTCTGCACTGCTCAGAGAACTTCATATCTGCCTGCACAATCACCCCCAAGTCCCTTTCATTCTCTACCACTGTCAGTGTAGTACCACAGAGTTGATACGTTGCTCTGGGGTTGCTTTTTCCCATGTGTAGTACTTTACATTTGTCAATGTTAAACTTCATTTGTCACCTCTCAGCCCATCTGCTCAACCTTTCCAGATCCTGTTGCAGCAGCATAGTGTCAGTAGTGTCCTTGACAACCCTGCCAACCTTTGTATCATCTGCAAACTTGGACATTAAGCTTGATATACCATCATCAATATCATTTATAAATCAGAAAACAATAATGGACCCAACACTGAGCCCTGAGGGACTCCACTAATAACATTAGTCCACGATGAGCAGTGTCCATTGATTACCACTCTCTGTCTTCTCCCCCTCAACCACCCCTTTATCCATAGCAGCAATTTGCCTCCAATGTCACACTGCTCCAATTTGTGTAGCAGTCTTCCATGTGCAACAGTATCAAAAGCCTTTCTAAGATCCAAGTATATAATATCAAAGTTATTCCCTGCATCCAGTTCTTTTGTGACTGCATCATAGTATCCAATCAAGTTGGTCAGGCAAGACTTCCCCTTAACAAAACCATGCTGTGTCTGAGCTATAACTGAAGTCTTGTCTAAATGATCCTGCAGTGCTTCTTTAACCAGTGCCTCCATTAATTTTCCTGGAACAGAAGTTAAGCTCACAGGTCTATAATTACTTGTGTCAGCCTTTGATCCTCCTTTGTGAATTGGGGTCACATTTGCACATTTCCAGTCTATGGGTACCTCCCCTGAGTCCAAGGAAGCTCTCATAATTATGGCTAAGGGTTTGCTTACTTCCTTTGCTGCCTCCTTTAATATAACTGGATAGATCCCATCCACCCCGGGTGCCTTTCTTGTGTTTATCTTCAACAGTTTCTCCTCCACTTTACTCCCAGTTATTTCAAGATTCTGTAGCTTACTACAGATTTCTACTGTCATATAATTGTCAGATTTCTACTGGTCCAATTTTAATTAAATTTGGGGTGGCTTGATAAATCCTTCTAAAAGGCCCAAATATAATAAAACTTAGTGACAAATGGGCCTGGAGTACTGGGGTCCATAGTTTAACAGATATTTATTTAAAGTATACCCAGTAAAATAAAATAAAATAAAATATTTCCAGAAGCTTTCGGAACTCGTGTCCCTTGGGACACGAGTTCCGAAAGCTTCTGGAAATATTTTATTTTATTTTATTTTACTGGGTATACTTTAAATAAATATCTATAATAAAACTTCATGAAAATCCATCAGAGGTAGACTGGGTCAAGAATTCTTACTGGGGAAAACTTGTAGTGGCCTCATACTACAAGTGTTTATGGCCATATTGTGCATTTGCAATGTGACTACTATATAGGCAAACAAAACATTTTCAAACAACTTGATTCATATCACACATTGTATGGAAAAGTGACACAACTCAAATTTTTGAATTCCAGTTAATATAATGGGAGGATGCACAAGCTTCAACTCTACATTCTAGAAAAAACTACATCTTTATAACTCCAATTTTGAGTCAGTGGAGTGCAGTTTTTTTTATTAATCACAACAACAGCATAAAGCCTTACTTTGTGAGGGTATTAGGTGCTCCTGATCTTGTAACGTTATTTGGGTGGCAGTTATAAATTAACAGCAGAGATCCTCGTACAATTGGCAATCATACATCGGATGCCTCCATGTTTCTTGCTGGCCACAGTGACATAGGGGGTGTCACTTAGTCTAAATCCATGCAGTTTATCTCTTATGGCACCATGTCCGGTCAACAGCTAGGTGATGAGAAGTCCAGGAAAAAGCCAACATGAGTAGTTTGGGAATACAAGTTTGATGTTAGGAATGAAATTTTTGGTGATTTCATCTTTGCTAGAAGTCTGTCAGCGGTTTTGCCAGATCTGATTGAGATGTGTGGAGAGATGCTTACGTTCCGTTTTATGGTCGCTTTCAGGGTCCACGATGAAGTCTAGGTGGGTGGCTCCTCGTCCTTTAGAGAGTTGATGTTAGACCACGGTAAGAAATCTCCAGATCAAGGGAAAGGACCCCTATTAGGGCCTGGAGCGTATGCTTACTGTGCTACAGGCTCTAGAGATCATGAGCAGTATGTACCACTGCATGGTTTTTCCAGTTTTCTTCTATTGATGGCCGTGTTGGCCTTTCGATACCAGAAACAATGAAGCTTGCTGAAAATGAACAATTGGATACTGCAATGTTTTAATGGTTTGTTCAAAAACAGACAAGGAATTCCATTGTCGGGAACTATAATAATCGAAAAAGCCATTGAAATCAATATAAAACTAGATGCAGATCCTTCATTCAAGACTAGCATCAAATGTTTGGACAAATTGAAGTTTTGCCATAGTATTCGACAGTTGTCGATCCAGGGTGAGAAGCTGTGCAGATAGAGCAGCAATTTCCATTTACTGTGAAAAACTACAGAAGGAAACAGCTGATCAAAGTTTGGTTAAAGACCAAATATACAACTGAGACTGGCCTTAATTGGAAGGCACTACCTCAAAAGACACTGGCCTTAATGACTGAACATATGGCGCTGGGATATAAGACGCAAAAAGATCACATCACTATAATGGTATGTGTTAATGCCAGCAGTAGTCAGAAATTGCCTTTGGTTGTTATAGGAAAACCAAAAAAAGCCTAGATCATTTAAAAATATTAATTTAAATGCTTTTCCACAAAACAATGAGTGGATGAACCAAGATATATTTCATGACTGGTTTCATAAAATATTTGTATCATGTGTAAGATCACATTTGGCATCAAAAGGTTTACCACAATATGCAATGCTACTGATAGGCAATGCACCTACTCATCCCATACACGTATGTGATTTAAAAATCGATGATGGCAAAATATCATGCCACTTTATGCCAGCATACACGACATCTCTCATTCAACCGATGGACTAAGGCATGATTGAATGAAACATCATTATCGCAAAATATTCAATCAAAAACTTGTTTTGGCAGAAAATAATTTAGATGTGATAGAGTTTTGGAAAATCTACACTATAAAAGATGCAATTTTCAATGTCACTGATGCCTGGAATGATTCCAGTTCAAACACTACAAAGAAGCTGGAATAAGTTGTGAGCAGAAACCAGTTGTGGTACAGAAACCATTCCAAAAGAAACTGAAATTCTGCAGTTATCTTCAAATTTTCCTGGTGTTAAAAATATTTCAATGGAGGAAGTAAATGATTGGCCGGATATGGACAAAACGGATGTCAGGTGGGAAATTATAGAAGGCAATGAAATTGTGCAAAGAGTGATGACAATTTCAGATGATTCTGAAACTGAAGAAGAAGAAAAAGCTGCTGCTGATGGAACCACAAACATAATTAGCCACTGTGAAGCTGAAACTATGTTGTCAAAGTGCATTGAGTGGTTCGAGGTACAAGAAGAAGTAGATGCTATGCAAGTGCTACTTTTGCATAAAATTCGTAATATTGCCTCCCAAAAGGCTCGAGGAGTAATGAAACAAAAGAAATTGGCTGACTTTTTTAGAAAATAAATTTAATTATGTAATATTGTTTTCTTTTAAATTTTTTATGACATTACTAAATCAATGCAAGTCAAAATATTAAAAATAGGTATGTATGTAGATAGCTGTACTAGGATTTTTTGATGACCCAGTAAAAAATAAATAATAATTAAAGTTTAATTAAATTTCATTAGGTTATGTATTATGTAATAAAATAAACAAGTTAGATGACCTGGTCTATTGTATGTACAATGTTTTTAATGTACATATTCTATTATCTGTCTATTCGATTATCCATCATGGTCTCGGTCCCGTACCCTGACAGATAATCGAAGTTCTACTATATATACAAGATCTATAACAAGTTTATAGATCTGAAGTATTGCCACACAATTCTTATCAAACCACAGGTGTTACAAGTGGTTGTTTGATAAGAACTGTGTATAGTTAACAAAATGGGAGAAATTAGTGTTCAACCCCAGGGGCTCACATCTGGTGAGTATGGACTTGGCACACCCAGGGTCCTGAGCTGGATATAATCATTCTTCTCTTTCTTGATGATTCTTTTCTACTTCTGACTCTTGTTTTCTCTCTCTCTCTCTCAGGGTAATTCAGAATTTTTTTTTTTTTTTTTTTTTGACACACGATGAGCATAAGCCTCAGGCTTTCTTGCACCATATAGCTAATAATAATAATAAATTTGGAACTCCAGAAAGTCGCAATCCTGAACACCTGTAGGATTGTCAGAGAGTTCCTCGACTAACAGTAACATCAGACATAACAACAACAAGGTTAGTGAACAAGGGCAACAAGGTTAGTGAACGGAACGAAGGGTTGCTCTTACGAAGAAAGGCTTAAGTTTTGCAAATTAGTGTCTGGAGACTAGGCACTGGCGAGGTGATCTGATAGAGATGTACAAAGCCTTGAATGGTTTGAGCATGCTCAATGCTGATGGGATACTGCCTCTTGCTCAGAATAATCACCTGAGAGGGCATAAATTCAAATTGAGGAAAGATAGATGTAGGATAGATGTGCGGAAATTTGCCTTTAGCCAGCGGGTAGTGGTTGGTGGAACAGACTTCCATCCCTTGTTGTGGAAGTTGATAGCCTAAATAAATTTAAGGCTCAGCTGGACAGGTATTTCAAACGAACAGAGGGGTGAAGTGGAAGTGGTTATTTTTTATTTATTTATTTATTTTTTTTTTTGGCTGATGCTGCATAAGTTTGCTTTCTTGCATCAAATGCCTCTACTAATGCTAATGCTTCTACTTTCATAGTATTGCCATTTAACCCCGACAAACGATCATCTTGAGATATCTCTTCCAATGCATCGCAAACACGGGACAAATTATATCTCAAAGGTTTCAGTGACTCAATTCGACTTTCCCATCGTGTGTCACAGACTGGTTTAAGAGTAAAATTAGTTATGTGCTTTTTCAAGTATTCCCATCGATGAGTCGAGCCAGAAAAATATACATACAAACGATGTATTGTATCAAAAAATACAATATCCTGAAAAAGGCCTCTGAGGTTGGGAAAATTCATATTTTAGTATTAAATCAGCTCACACCAACCATAAGAATAAGTATAATGAGCCTGTTATATATATGGATATATAACAATATCATGTATAATATAACAAGTATAATGAGCCTGTTATATATATGGATATATGGATATATATATAAAAATAAGTATAATGAGCCTGTTATATATATGGACGTGCTGCAGGAAGTTTTGTTACTGCTGAGGAAGGGAGCGCAAGCTTCCGAAAGCTCCAGAGATTTTTATCGCTTTTAATCCGGTTTATTTTAGTGTATTTTATCTCAAGGATTTTATCACAGTTTTAATGTTTTTACATGTATATTTAATATAATAGCAGTTTTTGTAAATATTTATTTTATTTTAATATGTAAATAAATATTTTAGTTACAGTAAATACTTATTCTTATGGTTGGTGTGAGCTGATTTAATACTAAAATATCAAAAAATACAGTGGCATCTAAACTATTAGCAGTACAATTCACTAATAAATTCAGTGAATGTGAACTGCAAGGTATATATGTTGCTCTTGGATTTATATTTAAAATTTGTCGTTGCATACCTTTTATATCTTCTTTCATGTTGCTGGCATTGTATCCTTGACCTCGTAGATTCTGGATAGGTAAAGATAAATTTTCTAAAAAACGTATTATTTCATTTGCCATACTTTCTCCAGTAGTACTTTGTATGTCTACAAATCCCAAAAAGTGTTTATTTATGGAAACTTTATTGTTAGTGGTGTCCACAAAACGTATTACTATACTCATTTGCTCCGTGTGAGCAATATCGGGAGTATAGTCTATAATAATAGAAAAGTATTTGACGACAGAAACAAAATCCAAAATTTTTTTCTTCACAGCATCAGAAATAATCTTTATTATTTCATTTTGCACATCTTTTCCGAGATAATGCATATATGTTTCTTTATCTTTTATTTTTCTCAAATATTCATTCATAATCGGGTCAAATTTCGCTAAGAATTCAACGAATTTCAAAAAATTTCCATTTCCATGAGCAAATAATGTTTCATTTGTTCCTCGAAAAAACAAATTCTGTACAGCCAACGTTTGAACTAATGTAAACAGTTGTTCTAGAACTTGCAACCAATGTTTTTCTTCTTTTTTAATAACTCTTAAGTTCTGTTCATCAATAACAAGCTAGAAATAGCATGTAATAAAATCAATGCAATCTTTTAAAATAATTACATTTGATTTCTTTTTTCTTTCCCTCTTTTAAGTCTTTATTGTATAGCTGCATTAGTGACAGCACAAATACACTCTTCCAACTGACTTCTGACCGAACAATATTAAATAAATAAGCAAAGAATTATAACTTACCATATGATAAATTTAATCACAAAAATAGCTTTTAAATGGTACCATCTGGGTAGTGGTATTCAATTGAGAATAAATAACACTAGATTTCCCTAATGTGTTACTTATTTGAAGCATGAGGAAAGCTACTCCACCTCATCTGATTGCAGTCTGCTGTTACCTCGATGTAACTCTTCCACAATGCTGGATTGGATGTGATGCTACTACTGACCTATCCTTCCACAACTGGCCTCCCAGGTCTCCAGGCCTCACCCAAAGAGACTTGGGAGACCAATCTGTCACTTTAATTCTGAAGATCATGTAGCAGGAGTGGTCTAAAGACCACTCCTGCTACATGATCTTCAGAATGTGCCAGACCAGCACAACAGTAGCAGCCATAAACAGGGACATGCCAGAGAAAGTATGGCAGGAATTTGATTATAGACTTGACACATGCAGTGATACAGGGCATCCACATAACTTTAAGATATGAATTTGAGAATTCTTCTAACAATTGGTGAATAGTATACAATCGTAGGCTCACTAGTTACTTAATAATAAACATATGAAAGTACAAGGTATATTCAAAAAGTTCCCAGAATTTTACTATAAAAGTTTGAGTTAATAGCTGGGCTTGCTAATCTAATCACGTTCAAAGTGCTTTCATTCTACACACACACACACACACACACACACACACACACACACACACACACACACACACACACACACACACACACACACTTGCTACATCAGTCTTCCCAAGAAACATTCTTTAAAACAGTATTTTATTAGTACATGTAGGGCTGCTTCTGTGTTTTCTTTGATGTCATCCACTGTAGCCAAACAATAACCTTGAGGCCCCATTTCAATTTAAGGAACAGCCAGAAGGCAGACAGTGCAAGATCAAGGGAGTAGGTAGGCTGCTGCATGACTGTGATTTTTTTGCAGCAAAGAACTGCTGAACTGCCATCGCCATGTGACTGGGTTGCAATGTCATAGTGCAGGATCTAGCCATCCTTCCATTTTTGAGGTCATCTTCACCTTACATTCTTGTGTAAATGTGTCAAAACTTCAATATAGTACGCAGCAGTAATGCTTCTCCCCCAGTCAAAAATTCGTGGTGCACTATGCCCTCATTGAAGAGAGAGAGAAAAAAAAAAAAAAAAAAAAAAACAATCAGCATGATTTTGATGCTGGATTTTGTTGCACAAAACTTCTTGGGATGCGGGGACATTTGTGTGCCATTCGGATGATTCCACCTTGGTCTTGGGGTCATCCAACTCTCATCCCCAGTGCCCACTTTTCTTAGGAAGCATGGATCCTGCATAGATTTTTTGAACAAATCACTTGTGATGGCTCTCCTGCAGTCCGTTTGATCATCAAACAGCAAGTGTAGAACACACACACACACACACACACACACACACACAATATATCCCTAAATCTTAAATAAGGACTGTGTGTACAGAGCCGACAGAAAGTCCAACATCATGTTAATCTCAAAAACAGCCATTCATCTATCATTTCACACAAGTTTCTTCACTTTCATGACATTTTCATTGTTTCGTGACATCAAAGGGAGTCCACCGGGAGGTTCATCTTCCAGTGTTTCCTGTCCATTTTTTAAACCAATTAAACCACTCATAAACTGATGTTTTCTTCAAAGCTTTATCTCCATAAATTTGCTGTTCTCCATAATGCCTGTAGCACTTTTTCCAAGTTTAAAGGAGAACTTGATGTTAGCATGCTGTTCAAACTGTGACATTCTGCAATCAGTTGGCTGTGACATGAGTGAAGTGGTCGAGGCAGCACACTTGGCATGTGTGCACACCAAGGTCAATGCCAACACCCCACGAAACCTTACAGCTATAGCACAAAATATGTATTATGTATATCATTATTATTATTAGCTATATAGTGCAAGGAAGCCTGAGGCTTATGCTGCACCAGTCAAAAAAAATTCCCAAGTTACCCTGAGAGAGAGAGATTGAGAGACAGAGTCAAACGTAGAAGGGAATCACCAGGAAGAGAAGAATGATGATATCCAGCTCAGGACCCTGGGTGTGCCAAGCCCATACTCACCAGATGTGAGCCCCTGGGGTTCTTTCTGAATTGTTGTTGTTATTATTTGGTTTTTAGGAGCATTAGCAACTAAGGCCATATTGCTCCAGGGATATGCGGTGGCCATTCCCTGACCTTTCTGCATCCTTCGTATTTGGTGGTAACGGGCTTGAATCCCGGTCTAATCAAGAAGTGTGTGCTACGCACTGCTGCTCCTGCCCACCTGGCTACGGAGGCGCCTTCTGAATTGTCCCATATTTAGACTCCTATTTACATACAGTATAAATCATATGCATGGCTTGCAACTTATTACTTGTTACTTATGACACATTAGAATATAAGGCCATATTGTGCTAAATGTATTATACCTATACAAATTACGTATTCACAGGCATCACAATTCCTCCCCTCCCCCAACCACTTAAGGAGAACAGTGACATTTCCAGATCTTTTTTGGAAGTTAAATACAGAAAGATGGGCTGAAACTTTAAGAAAAAACTTTCTTTCTTTCTTCAAGTTCCAGAAATGACCATTGTATTTAAATCATGTTATCAATTAGTCTTAATGACAAGATTAACTAAAATTGCAACAATCCAGAATTGTTGCAATTTTAGTTAAGTTGGATAAATTATGTTCTAGCAAAGATTGACATAAGTACGTTATTGTACATATGTCAATGTACATTACTGCATTATTGTTTTCCATAACTTCCATGTAAACAATAAATTCTACTAATAAATAATCATGTGGGTTTAATCATTATTTTTCCTTCTACTTTAATATTATTTTCTAAAGGATATCTAAATAATGTCACTTTCATAATAAAGATGATTTACTTTCAGATGTTCAAAAGCCATAACTATACATATGACAGTAAATTTTCAAATAACAAATGATAGATAAACAGAATTTTTTTTTTTTTTTTAATTCCCACAAAATTGTAATTTCTCTTATACCTGTGATAACTTCTGTATTACATGTCATTATTATTATAAAGCTTTGTGCAGTTATTACATGACAGAAATGTAATTTCTGTCATTAATAACTGCACAAAGGGGATTATGCTATTAACCCTTTCACAAATGAATTTCCCTTAGTGACTTTTCGGTATGGGCTCTGTGGAGTGAATCTTTTCATGAAATTTTGAAGTTTTGTAAAAATGAAAACTTTGTATACATATACTTATGAATATTAATCTCTTATTTTGGCTTAATTTCCAAAATAAAAATAAATTACGTCAATTTACAATTTGTAGTAAGCAGTTTAAAAGCAAAAACCATGCTGTAAGGGGGAAGAGTCTGGGCAGCACAAACACCACTGATGAAACAATGCAAACATGTAAGAGAGGTCTTTCACTGAAATCTGCAAAAGTCCACTAAACAGATATAGCCATGATATGAATATGCCTCAAACAACAGTTTGGTATTTTCTCTGTAAGTGTTTACTTTTGAAAGCTTACAAGTTGCATTTGACATGGACAATAGAACCAAGTGGCAAACACAAGGCAATAAAAGTTTTGCTGTGACTTTCAACAGAAAGTAGAAAAAAAAGTATTGTGCCAGAACAGCTTGTTTTCAATGATTATGCCACTTTTCACTTGAACATTGTAGTTGCCACAATGTGGTGACCACACCAAGCATGAATGGGTTCACAAACTTAAATATATTTTATGCCATTTCACAAAAGAACAAGAAAATTTATTTTGTGAATTTTCTTTGGAAAATTTACAGCCCTTTCTTTTTTATGGAAAAGAAAATTAATGACAACATTTATCTAGACATGTAAAATAGCTGTCAAATGCCTCAATTTAATGGTTGGATCTGTAAACATCAAATCTGCAGCACTATAGGAAGCAATTGATTCAATGTTGGAAGAATGGGACAAAGTACTGAAGAAAATGAACATTATGTGACTTCATTTTATCTTATATAAAGGATTTGGGTTTGTTTCACCATTTTCAGCAAATATTTGCAAGGAGATCTGGAAGAAATGAGCTATCTGCCATGCGATTTTTGGGCTCACATCAAGGACCTAAGGAATCCACAGGAAACTTGCAGAGATTTTCTATCCATCTATGTGTCCCAAGAACAATAAATATTTTCAATTAAAAAAAGAATTGAACTATTTCAATTCTTTTTTGAATCACCCTATGCGTAAAACATTAAAACACCATTTTTTTTTTTTTTTTGTACCAACTTAATACAAGAATGTTCAAAGGAGATATAAATTTCTTTGTAAAATTATTTCTTTTACACTTTCTAGTAAAGTGAGCATAATTTGCACAATTTCACTTGCTGCTTATGAATTTTTACCAAATCAATGGAAACATGAAATTTTACCTCTGGAGATTGAAGACTGGATCTCCTACTTCCATCACCATATCTCAGAGTACACTGGAAATCTGCATCATACATTTGACCAGGCTGTTTAGTAGGAGGGGGATAGAGAAGATTGGTAGAATATGGACTTGATGGCTGAAGACAGTTCGACTGTTGTGACCTTAATAATAAAAAAAGTTCAAGAGAATATATATATAGGCAGAACGTAACAGGAAGTTATGTAAGTAAGCACTAAAAGCAACTAAATCTAACACTTCACTTTATATATTGAAAGGTATTTTAATAACTTCACATAAAAATAAAATATTTTAAGCAAGAGGCAAAGTAGCGGAAAGACAAAAATAAATTGAAACAATGCACAAATTAAAGGATAAATGAACAAACCAACAAATAAAAAAATTTTTTTAATAAGTTAGATGATAATTAATGAGTTTTTTCAGACAAACAGGATGAAAATTATGATGAATTGATTTTAATGAAATATTAAATTAAAAGTGAGAATGAAATGAAATGAAGCATAGCACAGCAAATAATTAGAAATTACACTTTCAATTATTTATTTAATTTTATATTTAATTTAAAATAGTGAAAAAAATCTTTAAAATTTTTATTAAATTTTATTTATTTATTTGTTTGTTTTTTTTGTCCATTGATTATTTTCCACTAACAAAGAATTTGTGTGGTGTGAGTCATCTGGAAGCAAAGGTATAATTGAGAGTAGGAGTAATATACAGATCAGAAGTTTGTGAAGATTATGATGAAAGCCTCTACATGCAAATGTAATTGGTGAGCAAGTGTGAATGTCTTATTACTGGTCATTTCAATGTGTCCCTAAATGATATTAGCAAGTGGGATGGAACTCACAATGGGGAGCAAAATTCTTAAAATCAATTAGATGACTGTTATTTGTATCAGCATGTCAGGGAAAGTACTAGGGGAAAAAATACTCTAGATCTGATCATTTCCCATGAGCCAGATGACGACATCATAAAGCTGACAGCTCTCTCTTCTCGTCATCCATTGTTAGTCTGATCTCTCTCTCTCTCTCCATCATCATCCAACTAAAGGAATTCTAAACTAGATGACAAGGAGAGAGGTAGCAGTTGTTAAAGGCAAAGGAATGTGTTTCAATTTCAGGAAAGAAGATTATGTGAGGTGATCTGATTGAGGTGTATAAGGCCTTGAATGGATTGAGCAAGCTAAATGCTGATGGCATTCTTCCTCTGGCACAGTTTCAAATTGAGGAAAGATAGTTGTAGAATAGATGTGTGGAAATTTGCCTTCAGCCAGTGGGTAGTAAATTTAAAGCTGAGCTGGACAAGCATTTGGAACGAATAGAGGGATGAAATGGGAGGTTTTTTTTTTTTTTTTTTTTTTGGCTGATGCTGCATAAGCTTGCTTTCTTGCATCATATGCCTCTTCTAATGCTAATGCTAAATGACCTTAAGGTGCTACATAGCCTCTATCAGTTGAAGAGATGGCTTACAGAGTGTGAATACATTAGAATTATGGAATCTATAACTTTAAAACTATAGTCACAAATGCTCTGAATGCATATATACCATTAAGAAAATATAGCACAAGAAGGATTCTGAGATGTATGAATAATGAACTCGCCAGTTTAAAAGAGCAGAAAAAGATGACATGGAAAACTTAGGGCAGTGGTTTTCAACCGGGGTGCTGCAACAACATTCCAGGGGTGCCACGTAATTTGGGTTTAAGTTACTTAAATTTATTATTTTTTTAATTTATATGTTTATTTCATTATAAAAAGGTGTACGGTATCTTTTTAATTTTGTGGTGATCTATAATTGATGATTACTAAGTACCTCTAAATAAAGAATAAAATTATATACTGCATAGATATAATTTGTATTATGAAATGTAATTTTTATAATTATATTATTGTAATAAATATCATATAACATATATATTTTTTAATATTTTATATATATATATATATATATACACATGGATATATACAGAGAGAGAGAATCAGATCTAACAGGCAGAAAATTGAGTAGGGGTGCCGCAAAATAAAATAAATTACTTAGGGGTGCCGTTATTAAAAGAAGGTTGAAAACTACTGACTTGGCATTAGCATTAGTAGAGGCATATGATGCAAGAAAGCAAGCTTATGCAGCATCAGCCAAAAAAAAAAAAACTTCCACTTCACCCGTCCGTTCGTTCGAAATACCTGTCCAGCTGAGCCTTAAATTTATTTAGGCTATCAACCTCCACAACAAGGGATGGAAGTTTGTTCCACCAACCAACTACCCGCTGGCTAAAGGCAAATTTCCGCACATCTATCCTACATCTGTCTTTCCTCAATTTGAATTTATGTCCTCTCAGGTGATTATTCTGAGCAAGAGGAAGAATCCCATCAGCATTGAGCAGGCTCAAACCATTCAAGGCTTTTTACACCTCTATCAGATCACCTCGCCAGTGCCTAGTCTCCGGACACTGTAATTTGCAAAACTTAAGCCTTTCTTCATAAGAGCAACTCTTTGTTCCATTCACTAATCTTGTTGCCCTTCTCTGCACTCTTTCCAGCAGCTCTACATCCTTCTTGAAATGAGGCCTCCAGACCTGTATACAGTACTCAAGGTGTGTGGCCTGACCATTGCCTTATACAAGGGAATAATCACCTCCTTATCCCTGCTAGAAAAATTCCTGTATATCATTGACAAGACACCATGAGCTACTCTTGCAGCCCGTCTGCACTGCTCAGAGAACTTCATATCTGCCTGCACAATTACCCACAGGTCCTCTTCATTCTCTACCACTGTCAGTGTAGTACCACAGAGTTGATACATTGCTCTGGGGTTGCTGTTTCCCATATGTAGTACTTGAGAGGGCACTGACTCTCTTTAGAAAATACAGCTGCGAGTTACAGGCTCCGAAAAAAACAATAAGTGTGTGCTTTTTATTTACATAATTGTTTTTTATATTGTACTTAATACGTAGTCTTATAGTTATAATTACGCTGGTTATTTTTATTTTAATTTATACAAACAGTTTTTGTAGATATACGTAGTACTTTATATACGTAAACTGTTATTTCGTTCGAATCTGCAGGCATTGTTTTTGTATATAGTGATAGGGAATTCAAATTTTTAATTGAGGTAGCTAGGTAGCTCTAATGTATAATTATAGAAACCGTAATACGCTTCACTGTTTCTATTAGACAGCGTAGTATTGACATTTAATTAATTTAATTTATTGATCTTATTAATTTAAAATATCATGCCCCAAACTAGAGCAGCAAAGCAATGGGCACAAAGTGGCAGGAGTGCTGTTACTCGGGGGAGAACTGAGGGGGGGCGATTCTCCAACGCATCACAGCCTAAAAAAATGTCCAGCTTGTGAAATGTTTGCCGAACTATCTGGAACGGAACATGATATTGCCATGGGAGATGTCTTTGTGTGTGTGCGATGTAAGGAGTGTAAGGAAATCAGGCGACAACTCAGCATTGTTATGGGCCTATATGAGAGTTTGAAGGAGACAGGGTGGATGCCCTCGAAAGATCTAAATTGAGGGGCCCATCAGGCTCTCAGCTGCCCACATCAACGCCAGAGCTTGCACTTGGTCATCACGCAACACAGCGGCAACCCCCAAGGCAGAATGCGCTGGTCCCACAGGAACTAGTAGTTGTTGGTGACTCTATTGTCAGGGAAACGGGAAACATGCTTTGTAAAAAGGATGTTTCCCGTTTTTATCAATATCATTGATAAATATACAAAACAACAGTGGACCCAACACCGAACCCTGTGGGACTCCACTAATAACATTAATCCACGAAGAGCAGCACCCATTGATTACCACCCTCTGTCTTCTCCCACTTAACCATCCTTTTATCCATTGTAGCAACTTACCCTTAATACCATTCTGCTCCAATTTGTGCAATAGTCTTCCATGCACAACAGTGTCAAAAGCTTTCCTGAAATCCAAATATATGATATCAAAATTATTTTTTGCATCCAGTTCCTTTGTAACCACATCATAATATCCTATCAAATTTGTCAGACAAGACTTTCCCTTAACAAACCCATGCTGTGTCTGAATTATTGGTGCAGCCTTGTCTAGATGATCCTGCAATGCATCTTTAACCAGTGACTCCATTATTTTACCCGGAACAGAAGTTAAACTAACTGGTCTGTAATTACTCGTGTCACCCTTTGATCCCCTTTGTGAATTGAGGATACATTTGCACATCTCCAGTCCATGGGAACCTCCCCTGAGTCCAAGAATGCTCTCATAATTATGGCTAAGGGTTTGCTTAGTTGCTTTGCCACCTCCTTTAAGATAACTGGATAGATCCCATCCACCCCAGGTGCTTTTCTTATGTTTAACTTCAACAATTTCTCCTCCTCTTTGCTCTCAGTTATTACAAAATCATTAAGTATCCTGCTACAATTTGATAACCTTCTGCCATTTTCAAACCTTAATAATTCCTCATGTGTGAATATAGATGCAAAATACTCATTCAGTTTGTTTGCTATCTGAGCAGGATCATCAACAGTAAGTTGAGGTGCCCAGAGAGTGCAGTGCAGAAAGTAATAGTCAAATAAATGAGATGAGAGCTAGAAGAATGAATAAAAGTATAAGTACACACTAACCCTAGTTTTAATTAGTATTTAAATTTACACTATACATCATTGCATCCTCTCCTGGTGTGTGAGAAAAAGATGAATGAGTTGAGTGAAAAAAAATATATATATATATTTATATATAAAAAACTTGGAAAAAAATTAAAAAATAAGAAAAAAGTATTTAAAAATAAATAAATAAATAAAAAAAGAGAATGCAAGTAGAGTGAGAATGCGGATTATGAATGAAGTAAATGTGTGTCGCTTCCGCCCCCACGCCTGGTGGGTTCTCCACTGCCAGCTAACATATCCCACCCGCAGAGCGGGATGGGCAGCTTGACCTTCATACCGGATTCGACACTGCTTGGACATGACACCGACGAAGACATTCTGCAGCTTTGCTGCCAACATGCCATTGGCGATCTGAACTGGGTACTCTAACCTGGTTCCCTTTAAAACCCCATCCCCAGGCAATCTATCATGTGGTCTTCCATCAAAAGGATGTCAGAAGGATTTTGAAGAATCTTGATGCTAAGAAAGCTCCATGTCCTGATGTATTTCTCCACTTGTTCTCAAAACCTGTGCTCCTGAACTTACTCCTGTTCTTTGCCGGCTTTTTTCACTTTCTTATTCCAAAGGTGTTTTTCCTTCTGCTTGGAAATTTGCTCGTATCCAGCCAGTTCTTAAAAAAGGATGACAAATCCCTCACATCCAATTATAGTCCCATTGCAATTACTTCTACTCTTTCTAAAGTAATGGAGAAATCAATTAACCGCCAACTCTTAAAACTACCTAGAAACCTTCAGTCTGATCAACGATCGCCTGTATGGATTCAGTCAATGTCAATCCACTGGTGATATTCTGGCTTATGTTTCCCATTTATTGAAAAATCCAATGAAAGAGTTCAGTGAAACACAAGCAGTTGCTCTTAACATCAAAGGCTTTCGATCATGTTTGGTATAAAAGGTTTTCTAAACAAACAAACTTTTCGTCTTCCTCGTTTATTCATTCAACTGCCATTTTCTGGAACAACCTTCCTCCATACATATTTCCTGAAAATTACAGTCTACAGAAGTTCAAGTCTAATGTCAATAAATATCTTCTTTCATCTTCTCAACGAAGGCGCCTCCGTAGCCAGGTTGGAAGGAGCAGCAGTGCGTAGCACACGCTTCTTGATTAGACCGAGGTTCGAGCCTGTCACCACCAAATACGGAGGATGCGGAAAGGTCAGGGAATGACCACCGCACCGGAGCAATATGGCCTTAGTTGCTAATGCTCCTAAAAACCAAATAACAACAACAGCTCATCTTCTCAACCTCAAACCCAAGCATGGTACTAAGTACTATAGGTTCTAATAACTCTCATGTTTGGGGTTTTCATCAAAAAAAAAAAAAAAAAGACAGCTTGGGCTGAGAAATGGCAATTGAGGTTTAACATTGACAAATGCAAAATACTGCATTTGGGTAGCAGTAATCCCAGATTAATGTACCAACTGTGTCATACTACATTCAGGGTAGTGGAAAATGAAAAAGACTTGGAGATAATTATGTAGTCAGATATGAAGTTCTCTGAGCAGTGCAGACAGGCAGCCAGGACAGCACCAACATATGGGGTTTTGTCTATGATATATACAGGAATTTTGCTATCAGGGATAATAAGGAGGTGATTATTCCATTGTATAAGGCAATGGTCACACCACATCTTGAGTACTGTATATATGTCTGGAGGCTTCATTTTAGGAAGGATATAGAGCTGCTGGAACGAGGACAGAGAAGTTCAATGAGGTTGGTGAGGGAGAACAAAACAGTGCTCTTACCAAAAAAGGCTTCAGTTCTGCATATTGCAGCATCTGGAGACTAGGCACCTGCAAAGTGATTTGATTGAAGTGTTTGTGGCTTTGAATGGATTGAGCAAACTCAAAGCTGAGAGAATTCTTCCTCTTCTTCATACTATGCACATGACAGGGGTTAAAATTCAAATTGAGGAAGGATAGTTGAAGAATAGATGTGCAGAAGTGGATAGCCTGAATATATTCAAGGAAGAATTAGACAAACTGCTGGAGGGGATGGATAGGTGAAATGGGATTTTTTTTTTTTTTTTTGGCTGATATTTGATAAACTTGCTGATGTTTTTTGGCTGATAACCTTGCTTTCTTGCATAATTTCCACTACTAATACTAAGCAACTGTGTACAGTAGTAAGTATTATAGGTTCTAATACCTTTCATATTTGGAGATCAGCATTACTTTGACTCCACAAAAAAAAATCCTTTTTGCCCAGGCATCTAGAGTAAAATGGAAATTAATTAATTTCCATTAAATATTAAATTATATATTTAGATTTAACAAGTTAAATTTATTATTAAATTACTACCATTAAATATTTAGTAAAATTATATTGAGCAGTATTTAAAATATCTTATCTAATATTATGATATTGAAAAATGCAGGATTATTATTATTATTATTATTTACTATCCCATCAGAGAATACCCAGATACAGCCCTGATGGATGGTGGGAACAGGATGGGGAGGAACAGATAATGGAAAATTTAGAAAAATTCCAGGAATCCATTTTTAGATTTAATTTGGAAAAAAAATTCTTGCCTTATGCTATGTTTAATTTATTGTTTATTAATATTGGATTTAATCTTTGGATGCCCTGCAAGGTGTAAAAAACCCCCAATGGCAGAATCACTTCATGAAGTTTCTTGTGTTTCGGTCAAATTTTATTTATTATTTTGTAATCATTTTGTATTCATTATTTTATATCTTCACCAGGGTAGTGATCCGGCCCTAGTAGTTTACTGTACCAAAACTACAAATTCTGATAATAATTTTTATGGGTTTACTACAAAATAATAAAATTCAATATTTTAAGTAGTGCTCTTTAACAACCAATCCAAATCAACTGATTGGATCCCCTTTACCCCTCAGGGGCCCTCTATAGTGGCAGACCTGGTGGTATGGTAGTTTTACCACATGGTGGTATGATTTTTTTCACCATTGTTATCATGGTATTTGAAATATAGAGATACAGAAATCCTAAAACAGTACACAGTGTGTGTGTGTGTGTGTTTTTGGTTGTTTTAAGTAGTTTTAAATTTAAGCTCGCTCTCCTCGAATATGACGGGCAAGCTGAATGTCTTTGGGCATAATGGTAACTCTCTTTGCATGGATAGCACACAAATTTGTATCTTCAAAGAGACCTACCAAATAAGCTTCACTTGCTTCCTGCAGCGCCATTACAGCGGAACTCTGAAAATGAAGATCGGTCTTGATCGGTGTGTGTGTGTGTGTGTGTGTGTGTGTGTGTGTGTGTGTGTGTGTGTGTGTGTGTGTGTGTGTGTGTGTGTGTGTGTGTGTGTGTGTGTGTGCACATGCATTATGTCTGTAGAGGCATAAGATCATGGGATGGTTTACATTTTTTGTGGGATGAAAATAATTCTAGATGCTCTTTACCCCTACAATCCTATGTGAAAAGATCATCATGAAATTCCTGTAATCATCAAATAGTACCTGAACTCAAACTCAAAATACAAACAAGTGAAAAGCAGCTAAACCACTGTACTGTAACAGGGATCTATGATCTGTGGTTCAATACAGTTCTGCTTGTATGCACAAATCAATATTAATCGTATCAGATACTCTAGTGATACTGCATTTTCACATATACAATATTAATAAATTATATTTTAAGTCAATTAAAACCGTGCAAAATACATCCCAAAAATAAAGATATAAAACTTCTGAAAGGTTGGAATCTTACTGCAGAAATTTTTCCAAATATTGTCTACTGCAAGATGACCATTTTGTTTTTCCTGGTCCTAAAGTTGGAGACATTATATATGTGTCAGGTTGACAATGATTTCCATCTTGGTGTCCATCATGTTCCATGCCAAGGCTACAAAAAGTAAAATAAAATAAATAACATTAAATTAAACTAAAAGAACAAGCTTATATAATATATTTTTAAATACATCATAAAATACTTATTTCTATTATAATGCTCAGGTAAGCCTAGGATTGTTTTCATTCCTGTGGCTATTTAGAAGCTATTTCTAAATATACCACTATCTCTTAGCCTTGATGGTTCAGATTTTCTTTTTTTCTTTCCTGCTCCATCAGCCATTTTACCACTATCATCCCAGTAGTAAAATGGCTGATGGAGTACAAATCAGCATGGTGACATTCCATTATCCAACAACATTTGTAAAAGTATAAGAGAAGTCGACTTCAATAAGATACGTAGAACACTTCCAAATGATACTCTCCAGAAATTAAAACAAAAACAATTCTAAAAAAATTGAAAATCTTACATTACAGTAAGAAATAATTAATAATAATTAAAAATCATACAAACACAATTAAAAATCAATTTAATGAAAAAAAAAAAAAAATTGCAAAACGATTTTCCTTCCTGAAGCTGACAATGCTTTGACTGTATGTCATGATCACAGGAATGAAAATTACCAAATAGGCGTGAGCATGGAACTAAAATAGGGATTATTTGTCTTCATGCAAGCATGAAGACAAATAAGAGTCGGAGATTAGATATGGTCGGCGAACCTTAACAGAATTATTATGTAATTTAATTTCGATGGTTTCTACAATTAATAGTCTCATATAATTACATTGAACACTAAGTATTTTGGCCTTGTTAAATAAAAGAGTATGTTTTTCATTAACGGCATGAAAGGCTAATTCTGACACTGCTGAACAATAAGCACGAACTGAGGTCGTGTGTTGATTAACACGAAAATTCAGAGGAAACCGTGTAGAACCCTGATAAGATGAGTTGCAATCACTGCAAGAAATATTGTATACTAGGTCATTTATTTGTGTTGTGAATGAGGAAAGGACTGAGCAATTGTACAGTATAGTGTGTAATTTCTGTATTGGCCTGGCTACAGTTTTAAATTCGGTATCTTTAAAGAATCTGTTAAGTTGTTTGTGCC
The DNA here is from genome assembly GCF_048544385.1 of Mastigoproctus giganteus. Lineage (NCBI taxonomy): Eukaryota > Metazoa > Arthropoda > Arachnida > Uropygi > Thelyphonidae > Mastigoproctus > Mastigoproctus giganteus. The sequence goes on along the minus strand of NC_143586.1, from coordinate 166,496,975 downwards.
ACTGTTCAACATATGGGACAAAAATAGTCTTTTTTGATATTACTATTGTTGGTTGTTGTATTTTTTTGTATTCTATCCTTAGCTTGTACCCTAATTCTGTCTATTGTAGCAAGTGGGTAACCCCTGTTTAAGAATCTGCTGGTTAATATTTGTAGTTCTGAGCCCAAAGGAGATTCCGTCGTTGAATTTTTATAAGCATTGAGAAATTGATTAAAGATAATCGATCTTTTGTAGGTGAATGGGTGATAGCTGTTATAATGCAGAAGCATACCAGTGTTTGCAAATTTACGATAGATGTTAAATTGGATTTTATTTGTGTCTTGAGTAAGCGTGAAATTTAGAAAATTTAATGATTTATTATCCGTATTGAATGAATTGAGTCTAGAATGAATATTATTAAATGAATGTAAAATGTCTTGGATAGTGCTACTATTGGTAATGACTAGAATATAGTCTAAATACCTCCCATTAAGCCTGACAGGCCTAATATCGGAGATCTATCTCTCAACGATCAAACACATACTTGACACCTTTTCTACCCCATATCACATACTATGGGAGGGTTCTATGCGGTTTCCTCTGAATTTTCATGTTAATCAACATTTCCTCAGTTAATCCTCAGTTCGTGTTTCTCGTTCAGCAGTGTCAGAATTATTTTTCATGCCATTTATGAAGAACATACTTTTTTATTTAACAAGGCCAAAAATACTTAGTGTCCAATGTAATTATATGAGACTTAATTGCAGAAACTGTCAAAATTAAATTACATGATAATTCTATGCTCGTATCTAATCTCCAACTCATGGTCCTTTACTATGTGCATGTGTGAAGACAAATAATCCCTATTTAAGTTCCATGCTCACTCCTATTCAGTAATTTTCATTCCTGTGATCATGACATACGGTCGAAAAGCATTGTCAGCTTCAGGAAGGAAAATCCTTTTGCAATTTTTTTTTGTTAAATTAATTTTTGATTTAATTTTTAATTGCATTAAATTGATTTTTAATTGTGTTCATTTGATTTTTAATTATTGTTAATTATTTCTTACTGTAATATAAGATTTTCGATTTTTTAAAATTGTTTTCATTTTAATTTCTGGAGAGTATCATTCAGAAGTGTTCTATGTATCATATTGAGGTAAATTTCTCTTATTCTGTTACAAATATTGATATCAACATAGAATGTATTGAGCATTATATAGCCTGGTTCATACTATTATCCAACAACACACAGGAAGACCACAGAGGTGTTCTCCATGTGATCAAAGGATACTCCACAAGTAGTAGTAGTTAGTATGACAATCTTGTCAGACATCCCTGCTAGCCTATTGTTCATTAATCGAAAGCCTACCAAGGAGGGTAGATACAGATTATTGTGTCAGTGCAGCAAAAGAGGTAGTGACATGCTACTGAAGTGAGCGGCAGTGTTGTAAATTGGACACCATCATATACCCAGATACTTTTTTGAAGGGTACTGTAAGGACCCAGAATCCTTAGCTTACTGACAGCAGCAAAAGCAGGTAAAACCCTTGCTGTCATTCCCATCCTGACAATTAAAACAGGAGTAACAGTGACAGTAGTTGAACACTCTCCTACCTTTTATGATACGTAGATTTCGTAGATAACACTCGTTACTGAAACATAAATATTTCGAAGATAACACTCGTAGATAACATTCGTAGATAACACTCATTACTGAAACATAAATATTTTGTAGATAACACTCGTAGATAACATTCGTGGATAACACTCGTTACTGAAACATAAATATTTCGTAGATAACACTCGTAGATTTCGTAGATAACACTCGTTACTGAAACAAATATTTCGTAGATAACACTCGTAGATTTCGTAGATAACACTCATTACTGAAACATAAATATAGCATTATAACTGTGTTGGGATAAAAGTTTAGGATTTAATTTTGTACTGAAATTGAAATTTTATTAAAAGTAAATCGAAATCATGACTCAAACCAGAGCAGCAAAGCAAAAGGCTCAAGCTAATGGGAATGCTGTGACTCAGGGGAGAACTGAGGGGGGCAGTTGCCCTCTGAATCACAGCCTTTTACGATGCACTATTTGCTTGATGTTTGCGGAGCAGTCAGGTATGGGACATGATACTGCCATGGGGGATGTCTTTGTGTGTGCGCGCGATGCAAGGAGTATAAGGAAATCAGGCGACAACTGTTGTTATGGGCCTATATGAGAGCTTGAAGGACAGGATGGATGCCCTCGAAGGATTACAAGTGAGGAGCCCATCAAGCTCTCAGCTGCCCACACCAATGCCAGAGCTTGTACTTGGTCATCGCGCAACACAGCGGCAACCCCCAAGGCAGAATGCGCTGGTCCCAAAGGAACTAGTAGTTGTTGGTGACTCTATTGTCAGGGAAACGGAAAACATGCTTTGTAAAAAGGATAGGTGGAACAGGACCAGGGTATGTCTGCCAGTGGCAAAGGTTGATGACGTAGAGCGGATATCATCTTTTAAGGGCACAAAAGGTGATATAGTTGTACACGTTGGCACTAATGATATTAAGAGTAGGAGACCGGCGCAATTACTTAACAAGTACAGGTCACTGATGAAAAAAAGCCATGAATTAAGGTTGAATTTGAAAGTGTCTGCAATTCTGCCCAGACACGATAGGAGGGAGTATATGATGAGAGCCCTGTTGATCAATTCGGCCCTGGAAATTTTGTGCAGGGCTCAAGGGGTAGAATTTTTTTCAGCCTGGTCTGTACTTGTTAACAGGAGAGACTGCTTCTACAGGGATGGGAAACACTTAAATAGAAAGGGTGCAAGAATGTTTGCTGATGTTATCGAGGCAGTGTTAGGTGGGTCGGAAAACTGCTAGATTGGGGGGATACAAGGACTAATAGATTAACAGTAGTCGCTGGCAGAGGAGAAAGTGATTCTTGCACTGCTTCTATTGGAATGAGCAGCAGCCGGGAAAATAAGATGCAGGATATTTCAGAGACTGCTGGGAATCATGGGGGTACAAGTAAACACATGGGTTGTGTTAGGGTGGCTAAGAGGAAGAGCAGGTGCATGTATACTTGCGTGTACACCAATGCTAGGAGTTTAGTAAATAAATTTGATGAATTTGAGGTATTGCTCAAAACATCAAAGGCAGATATTGTTGGGATTTCAGAGACGTGGTGTCACACAGATATAAGGAATGCAGAACTGGAATTTGGGGAGTACAATGTCTACAGAAAGGATAGACAGGATAGGAAGGGAGGAGGGGTTATGCTATTAGTTGAGAAACACATAAAATCCAAGGAAGTGAAGCCAGTCAACATCGCTGGACAGGGCAGTGTCGAGTCAGTTTGGTGTGACATAAGCACTGGGAGATCAAAATTGAGAGTAGGATAGTGATAGGCCTAATGACTCTGATGAGTATAAGAAGAAACTGTACAGAGAAATAGAGTGGGCCAGTAAATCAGAGAGTCTTATAATGGGGGATTTTAATTTCCCAGATATTGACTGGAATTTGGGGGCTGGTCACTCACACACTAGCAAGGCTTTTGTGGATTTATTGGATGATTGATTTCTACATCAGCATGTTCGGGAGGCAACTAGAGGGAGTAATACTCTTGATTTGATTATCAGTAGTGATTCTTCATGCATTAAGAATCTGCAGATAAATGAACCACTAGGTGGCAGTGATCACAGTGTGCTGAAGTGGGAGTTACTCAAAGAGGTAACTACCATTAGGGGTAAAGGAAAGGGGTATTGCTTTCGTAAAGGCGACTACGATGGACTGAGACAGTATTTAAATTCTATACAGTGGGATCAACTGATGATTTTACCAACAGCAAATTCAAAATGGGAAGCATTCAAAGAACTTATCTTGCAAGCTACTAGGCTTTACATACCAACTAAGAAATATTGTTCAAGGTTTAGGCCTAAATGGATGTCAGATGAACTAATGAGGCATATGGCAGAGAAGAAAAATGCATGGGATACATACAAATTAATGGGTGACATGGAAGCCTATGATAGATACAAGTTGATCTGTAACCAAGTTACAAAGGAGGTTAGGCAGGCGAAGGCAGATTACGAGAGATCCTTGGCAAGGGATGCGAAGAAAAACAGCAAAGAGTTCTTTACTCATGTAAATTCTAGAAAGAAGGGAATGAATCAGATTGGTCCACTTGATATCGATGGGTCAACTGTTGATGACCCTGCTCAGGTAGCTAACAAACTAAATGAATATTTTGCATCGACATTCACACACGAGGAGTAATTCAGAGAGGGGAATGCCAGAGGTGTATTCAACTCTAGCAGTAAGCTACAGAATCTTGAAATAACTGGGAGTAAAGTGGAGGAGAAACTGTTGAAGATAAACACAAGAAAGGAACCCGGGGTGGATGGGATCTATCCAGTTATATTAAAGGAGGCAGCAAAGGAAGTAAGCAAACCCTTAGCCATAATTATGAGAGCTTCTTTGGACTCAGGGGAGGTACCCATAGACTGGAAATGTGCAAATGTGACCCCAATTCACAAAGGAGGATCAAATGCTGACACAAGTAATTATAGACCTGTGAGCTTAACTTCTGTTCCAGGAAAATTAATGGAGGCACTGGTTAAAGAAGCACTGCAGGATCATCTAGACAAGACTTCAGTTATAGCTCGGACACAGCATGGTTTTTTTAAGGGGAAGTCTTGCCTGACCAATTTGATTGTATACTATGATGCAGTCACAAAAGAACTGGATGCAGGGAATAACTCTGATATTATATACTTGGATCTTAGAAAGGCTTTTGATACTGTTGCACAGGGAAGACTGCTACACAAATTGGAGCAGTGTGACATTGGAGGCAAATTGCTGCTATGGATAAAGGGGTGGTTGAGGGGGAGAAGACAGAGAGTGGTAATCAATGGACACTGCTCATCGTGGACTAATGTTATTAGTGGAGTCCCTCAGGGTTCAGTATTGGGTCCTTTATTGTTTTCTGTATTTATAAATGATATTGATGATGGTATATCAAGCTTAATGTCCAGTTTGCAGACAATACGAAGGTTGGCAGGGTTGTCAAGGACACTACTGACACTATGATGCTGCAACAGGATCTGGAAAGGTTGAGCAGATGGGCTGAGAGGTGGCAAATGAAGTTTAACATTGACAAATGTAAAGTACTACATATGGGAAACAGCAACCCCAGAGCAACGTATCAACTCTGTGGTACTACACTGACAGTGGTAGAGAATGAAAGGGACCTGGGGGTAGTTGTGCAGGCAGATATGAAGTTCTCTGAGCAGTGCAGACGGGCTGCAAGAGTAGCTCATGGTGTATTGTCAATGATATATAGGAATTTTTCTAGCAGGGATAAGGAGGTGATTATTCCCTTGTATAAGGCAATGGTCAGGCCATATCTAGAGTACTGTATACAGGCCTGGAGGCCTCATTTCAAGAAGGATGTAGAGCTGCTGGAACGAGTACAGAGAAGGGCAACAAGATTAGTGAATGGAACAAAGGAGTGCTCTTACGAAGAAAGGCTTAAGTTTTGCGAATTACAGTGTCTGGAGACTAGGCACCAGCAAGGTGATCTGATAGAGGTGTACAAAGCCTTGAATGGTTTGAGCATGCTCAATGCTGATGGGAATCTTCCTCTTGCTCAGAATAATCACCTGAGAGGGCATAAATTCAAATTGAGGAAAGACAGATGTAGGATAGATGTGCGGAAATTTGCCTTTAGCCAGCGGGTGGTTGGTAGGTGGAACAGACTTCCATCCCTTGTCGTGGAAGTTGATAGCCTAAATAAGTTTAAGGCTCAGCTGGACAGGTATTTCGAACGAACAGAGGGGTGAAGTGGAAGTGGTTATTTTTTATTTATTTATTTTACTTTATTTTTTTTTTTTTGGCTGATGCTGCATAAGCTTGCTTTCTTGCATCAAATGCCTCTACTAATGCTAATGCTAATACCAATCAAGGAAGATTAGGAATGCAAATTTCTCACTGCTGTGTGTGTGTGTGTGTGAGTGAGAGAGAGAGAGAGAGAGAGAGAGAGAGAGAGAGAGAGAGAGAGAGAGAGCTGTGAATGGCATTTAGAAATCAAGAACAAAATAAAAAACAAGTTAGTTAGTTAATACATGCAGTATGTTACATTTCAGGTGTGTTAAGCAAATAGTAATAATTCATGATTTATAATTTAAAAAAGGGCAAAAAAAGCAACAACTTTTATGCAAATGGAGAAAATTATTTCTACACATCCACCACATCGCCCATTCGTTCCTCCAACCAGCGCGTGGCAACAAACAAATATCCGGTGCTCCAGCTACTATATACAATATATGGATAGCCTATGTGATATGTATTAAAAAATAAATAATTGATGGATTTCTACTGGTTTTATTTTAATGAAATTTGGAAAGGATCAACAAATAATTTAAAAAGAGCAAAATGTAAAATTTCATGAAAATCCATCTACTTGAAGTAAAGTCATTATATGCAGATGAGGACAAAGAAATGATAATTAGCATTAGTAGAGGCATTTGATGCAAGAAAGCAAGCTTATGCGCATCAGCCAAAAAAAAAAAAAAAAACCCCACTTCCCCTTCACCCCTCTGTTCATTCAAAATACCTGTCCAGCTGAGCCTTAAACTTATTTAGGCTATCAACCTCCACCACAAGGGATGGAAGTCTGTTCCACCAACCAACCACCCGCTGGCTAAAGGCAAATTTCCGCACGTCTATCCTACATCTGTCTTTCCTCAATTTGAATTTATGCCCTCTCAGGTGATTTTTCTGAGCTAGAGGAAGAATCCCATCAGCATTGAGCATGCTTAAACCATTCAAGGCTTTATACACCTCTATCAGATCACCTTGCTGGTGCCTAGTCTCCAGACACTGTAATTTGCAAAACTTAAGCCTTTCTTCGTAAGAGCACCCCTTTGTTCCATTCACTAATCTTGTTGCCCTTCTCTGTACTCGTTCCAGCAGCTCTACATCCTTCTTGAAATGAGGCCTCCAGACCTGTATACAGTACTCTAGGTGTGGCCTGACCATTGCCTTATACAATGGAATAATCACCTCCTTATCCCTGCTGGAAAAATTCCTGTATATCATTGACAATACTCCATGAGCTACTCTTGCAGCCCGTCTGCACTGCTCAGAGAACTTCATATCTGCCTGCACAACCACCCCCAAGTCCCTTTCATTCTCTACCACTGTCAGTGTAGTACCACAGAGTTGATACGTTGCTCTGGGGTTGCTGTTTCCCATGTGTAGTACTTTACATTTGTCAATGTTAAACTTCATTTGCCACCTCTCAGCCCATCTGCTCAACCTTTCCAGATCCTGTTGCAGCAGCATAGTGTCAGTAGTGTCCTTGACAACCCTGCCAACCTTTGTATTGTCTGCAAACTTGGACATTAAGCGTGATATACCATCAATATCATTTATAAATACAGAAAACAATAATGGACCCAACACTGAGCCCTGAGGGACTCCACTAATAACATTAGTCCACGATGAGCAGTGTCCATTGATTACCACTCTCTGTCTTCTTCCCCTCAACCACCCCTTTATCCATAGCAGCAATTTGCCTCCAATGTCACACTGCTCCAATTTGTGTAGCAGTCTTCCATGTGCAACAGTATCAAAAGCCTTTCTAAGATCGAAGTATATAATATCAATATTCCCTGCATCCAGTTCTTTTGTGACTGCATCATAGTATCCAATCAAGTTGGTCAGGCAAGACTTCCCCTTAACAAAACCATGCTGTGTCTGAGCTATAACTGAAGTCTTGTCTAAATGATCCTGCAGTGCTTCTTTAACCAGTGCCTCCATTAATTTTCCTGGAACAGAAGTTAAGCTCACAGGTCTATAATTACTTGTGTCAGCCTTTGATCCTCCTTTGTGAATTTGGGTCACATTTGCACATTTCCAGTCTATGGGTACCTCCCCTGAGTCCAAGGAAGCTCTCATAATTATGGCTAAGGGTTTGCTTACTTCCTTTGCTGCCTCCTTTAATATAACTGGATAGATCCCATCCACCCCGGGTGCCTTTCTTGTGTTTATCTTCAACAGTTTCTCCTCCACTTTACTCCCAGTTATTTCAAGATTCTGTAGCTTACTACAGATTTCTACTGTCATATAATTGTCAGATTTCTACTGGTCCAATTTTAATTAAATTTGGGGTGGCTTGATAAATCCTTCTAAAAGGCCCAAATATAATAAAACTTCATGAAAATCCATCAGAGGTAGACTGGGTCAAGAATTCTTACTGGGGAAAACTTGTAGTGGCCTCATACTACAAGTGTTTATGGCCATATTGTGCATTTGCAATGTGACTACTATACAGGCAAACAAAACATTTTCAAACAACTTGATTCATATCACACATTGTATGGAAAAGTGACACAACTCAAATTTTTGAATTCCAGTTAATATAATGGGAGGATGCACAAGCTTCAACTCTACATTCTAGAAAAAACTACATCTTTATAACTCCAATTTTGAGTCAGTGGAGTGCAGTTTTTTTTATTAATCACAACAACAGCATAAAGCCTTACTTTGTGATTTACAATTTTTCTGTTGTGTCGCTTTTCCACTAAGTAAGTATAGCCACTGATCAGTAGAAAAGTGACGCATGAGAGGTGTAGCAGACAAGATTATTTTTGTTGTGCTGGTTAAATGACACTTTTTTTTAAGTGTGACTGGGTGATAGGGGTGATATTTTTTTATTCTATTACAAATCTAAATTAAACTGCTATAACTACACAATTTCAGAACTTAAAAGTGATAAAGTACAGTGTTTCTTCTGGCATGAGGGTGAAGGTAACAGGGGGACCATAGATATACACTTGTGTTTACAAATATTTAGAGACTGCCAGATCTGTGAACAGTACTGATCTGGAGATTACCTATACCCATAATGATTTCATCGATTTTAAAAACATTTGTCAGCATTATAGGAAAAACTGAAAGAAGGAAGACAGTGAAAATGTGAAGTTAGGCAAAATCAAGGTACTGAAGGTTGAAAAATTAGTCCCATCACATGCTTCATAAAAACATCATACAAACAAGAGGACTGTAAAAAAAAAAAAGAATTGTGACTAAGAAGAGAGATTTCAGTCGTAGCAGGGTAAAACTATCAAAATGAAATCAGCATGTACCAAGAATAAAGATACAAGTCTCAGATAAAAGAAATCAGATATCCTGTACTTGATTAAAACAAATCATATCCCTTCAAGCTACGAACCATTTTATGTTTCAGCATTCAAACCTTAAACCTTATTTTGATTAATAAGGTTTAAGTTAATTAAATGTTTAATGTAATTAATTAAAATTACATTTTTGTTTGTTTTTGTTACATTGTTCATTTCAAAATATATTTTCATTAATTAACAAAATAAGCTATTTTGTCTAAACTATTTTGAAATGTTAATTTTTCTGTACCTTTCCTATATTAAAAGTGTCACAACTGAAAAAATATAAATAAATAACAAATAAGAAAAATGACACAACTCAAAGTCATGGTATTGCCTCTATAGTAGTCATGGTAACACAAATCTATTAGAAAGATTTATTGCACTTTATCAGGCTGGTATAATTTTTTTCTGTTCTATTATTAATGCCCACAATTGAGATGAAACCTTATCTGATTCCTTTGTTTTCACTTTTCTGAAAAATCACATTTTTTGAGTTGTCACTTTTCCATACGATGTGTGATATATTACTGTGGATAAGAAAGATATATACTTTTCTTATTATGATTTTTGTGCATTTGGTTTTCATATATTAGTCAACAAATGGAAAGTATTGGAGGTCAGAGTGTAATACTGAAATTTATACTGGCCTCCGACCCACCAGGGTTTCCATAGTAAGTCTTATAGCCAGTTCGCCTCTGAAATCCATCCACTTGGAGTCAAGTTATTACTTGCAGATGGACAAAGTAATAATAACTGCTATATTTCTATTGGGCTGATTTGAATGAAATATTGGATGGCTTGACAAATATTTTTAAGAGACCCAAATATAAAATTTCATGAAAATCCATCAGCTAGGTGCAAAGTTATTATGTGCAGAAGGATGGACAGACATAGTGAAGACAATAGTTGCATTACACACATATGCTAATGCACCTACAAAAAAAAAAAAAATGATACATTTTAATGTCAAAGAAAAATAACAATGAAGAAACCTGAACTGTATATATATCCAAGGTCTGGGTAATTCAGAGTTATTTTTGTCTGACATTTGCATGAGTATTGATTCATAGTAAAGTGTATCACATTGCCATCACTCCTGTTCTAACAGCTGATGCTAGAACTTTTGAAATTCTCTTTTTTCTGAAAAAATACATTAACCTGTGTTGCCTCATTGTAAGACACAGAAATTGATGATTTTTCCATCTTACAATGGAAGGGCCTACTACTTTCATTACTTTAAAATAGAGTAATTTTAAGATTCTTAATTCTTGTAGCAATTAACTAATAGACATTGAGACATGGCATAATGTCTGAATATCTATGAATTATTAATTAAAATGATATTGAATATCATTTTCATTGATTAGCATTAGTAGAGGCATATGATGCAAGAAAGCAAGCTTATGCAGCATCAGCCAAAAAAAAAAAAAAAAAAAAAAAAAAAAACACCTCCTATTTCACCCCTCCATTATTCCAAATGCCTGTCCAGCTCAGCCTTAAATTTATTTAGGCTATCAACTTCCACAACAAAGGATGGAGGTCTGTTCCACCAATCAACTACCTGCTGGCTAAAGGAAAATTTCTGCACATCTATTCTACAACTGTCTTTCCTCAACTTGAAATTGTGCCCCCTCAGGTTCTTAATCTGAGAAAGAGGAAGAATCCCATCGACATTTAGCTTCCTCAACCCATTCAAGGCCTTATACACCTCAATCAGATCACCTCGCAGGTGCCTACTCTCCAGGCACTCCAATTTGCAGAACTTAAGCCTTTCTTGGTAAAAGCACCCCTTTGTCCCCTACACCAATCTTGTTGCCCTTCTTTGTACTCATTCTAAAAACTCTACATCCTTTTTAAAATGAGGCCTCCAGACCCGTACACAGTACTCTAGGTGTGGCCTGATCATTGCCTTGTATAACGGGATAATCACCTCCCTGTCCCTGCTAGCAAATTCCTATATAGCATTGACAAGACTCCATGACTTGTCCTAGCAGCCCGTCTGCACTGCTCAGTGAACTTCATATTTGACTGCACAATTACCCACAGATCTTTTTTCACTTTCCACTTCCCTGAGTGTAGTACCACACAGTTGGGTTGGTATGTTTTTCTTCAGTTATTGCTACCCATATGCAGTACTTTGCAATTGTCAATGTTAAACTTCAGTTGCCACTTCTCAGCCCATTTGCCCAACTTATCTAGATCCAGTTGGAGTAGCATACTGTCTTTACTGTCGTTAACAACCCTGCCAACCTTTGTATCATCTGCAAACTTCGACATTAAGCCTGATATACCTTCATCAATATCACTGATAAATATACAAAACAACAATGGACCCAACACAGAACCCTAGGGAACTCCACTAATAATATTTGTCCACGAAGAGCAGTGTCCATTGATTACCACTCTCTGTCATCTCCTCCCACTCAGCCATCCCTTTATCCATTGTAGCAACTTATCCTTAATTCCATACCTCTCCAATTTGTACAGATTAAGGCAATAGCCTCTGTTTTGGATGCAGCATTAACAAAACTAGGATTTTTATGAATATGTCAATCTCATATTGTGGAAGTACTTCACCATGAGTTCCTTCCATGTTTCACTACACACTTTAAATAAAAAACACTGCACCAGAAAGAGAAGTATACTGCAATTTGTTCAAAATGTATGCAATTCTCCATGCTACAGTTTCAGTACCAGTTGGTGTCTCATCAGATGTTTGTTATTGATATTTCTCATCACTCACTGATAAGAAATATTCATACCTTGTGAGATACTCAATGCTATATAAGTTTGAAATACTGAAATAACTTGTGAAGTACCGTCACAATAAAAAATTGATGCTTACGTAGCAAACCTAATTTGCTCGTAGCTATGTGCAAAACTGAGATTATTACTGTAATTTTACCTTGGGTTTCATTTTCATTGTTTAAATGATAACTGCTTGGAATCAGACTCCTAAATTTGAAACTCATACTTCATGATATCTCAATAAAGTATTTATAACTTTACATGACCAAACTTACCTGTGGCCCATTTCATGAGCTGCAACTAGAACAGTCTGAAAACTTGTACCTTCACTAATTGTGCAGCTATTAAGTGGATTGCACATTCCACTAACTGGAGCCAGCCCTGGTTGAAATACAACATATAACCCTCAGATATTAATGAAAAGTTTTGTAATTAATTACTTAAAACTTAATTAATTTTGTCAAAATTTAAAAAAATAATAATAATTAATTAATTTTGTTAATTTTGATAAAAGTTTTACTGTTTTTACTGCTTCTATCACTGGTGATCTCCAATTAATCATGAGTGGAAATCCAGCCTGTATTTTTTTGTATCAATCAAATTTTAATTGCAATTAGTATTTCAGTCCTCATTATTTCTTCTATTACAGCATCCCAGAATCTGTTAAATAACAAAAAGCATGAAATGGAAATTCTACCCCTGAGGTAAAAAAAAAATATTTCATATAAAAATAATAATAATTCTACCTTGCTGTATTCTTCAGTACAGTTTTATTTAAGTACAGCAACTGTGTAGATAGCTAACTTTTGGGTGGCTATTTTCACTTAGCTCTAACCAGCATAAGACAAAAGACTTTATATATAAAACTTTTTAGACAAAAGCTAGTTATGCTAGTTAGAGTCAAGCAAAAAAATATATATTCATCAGTTCACACTGAGACCAATGATTAGGCTGTTACTGTTGTTAATAAGGTAGATTTAAATAGAGCAATCCTTTCCAAACAACAGGTTTACTAATATGTGGACAAAATGTCAAATTGTTCCCTTATGTCACACCTTCATCTGATGCAGAAAACACATTTCTTCTCATTCTTATCAATCTTCACATAACTGTGAAAACTAGTTCAAGATGCATCTGTAAAAAGTGTAAATATTATCCAAAAACATAAATCTATAAACTGGTAGTGACATGCCCAAATGCAACACTGTGTATATGATATGGAAAAGTTGTTTTAAATTGCAGTGTGACTTGATTTTTATGTAAACCCCAAACACGAGAGGTATTAGAACCTATAGTACTTACTACCGTGCTTCAGTTGGAGGTTGAGAAGACAAAAGAAGATATCTGTTGACATTGGACTTGAACTTCTGTAGACTGTAATTTTCAGGAAATACGTATGAAGGAAGGTTGTTCCAGAAAATGGCAGTTGAATGAATAAACGAGGAAGGTGAAAAGTTGGTTCTGTGAGTTTGAAGTTGGACAGTAAATGGATGTTCGCTGGTGCGGCATGTGTTCAGACTGTTTTGAAAGAGAGAGCGGGAATTATAGAAGCCAATTCAGAAGAACAGTGCCCATGGAAGTATCTGTAGAAGAGGCATGCAGCAGAATCAGTACGTCTATGAGACAGCGAGTGGAGAGACTCTGTTAGAGATGAATCATTAATTAACCTAACTGCCCTCTTCTGAATGGAATCAAGAAGCCTGAGAGAGATTTTGGGAGCTTCACTCCAGATGTGGGAACAATATTCCATGGTAGGGCGGATTTGCGATTTATACAGAGTGAGCAGCTGTTTGGTTGGTTGGTTGGTATGTTGTTTAATGGCACAAGGGCTGCTAAGGCCATATTGTGCCTGATTCTATTCGGTAGTGCAATTACCAGTTAAAATCTGTAAAATAATCCTGTCTGCTTTAAGAAATAAAAGAACTCAGGTAGATTTGCATTGTCTCCAATCAGATGTGTTAATGTCAAAGGTTCTTGCAGATGTGAAAGCGATCTGAAAATTTTGTTTCGATAATCATTATAATGATTGCAATTTATTAGAATATGTCTCACTGTAAGTGTAGTCTGACAAAATGTACAAATAGGCGGATCTTCCCCCTTGAGGAGATAAATATGCATTAGATACGTATGCCCAATACGCGTCCTAGCCAGGATCACCTCCTCTTGCCTATTTGATCGCATGCTTGAGGGCCATAACTTAGGTTCCTGTTTAAATTGTAGTAGTTTATTGCCGTACTGAGCCTGCCAGATTTGCAACCATTGCTCTTCACACACGTTTTTTATGACTGATTTGTAGTCTGTGTATGGCACTTTGTAGTTAGGAGATCTTACATTGATTGGATGTTTAGCGGCTTGATCTGCGTATTCATTTCCTTTGATGCCTACATGACCTGGTATCCAACAGAAACTGACTGATTTGTTTACAGCTTGTAACGCAATAATCTGTGATCTAATTTGCTTCAAGACAGGGTGGATTGGTTTGGATGGATTTTTCAATGATTTTATTGCACTCAGAGAATCAGAGTAGATCATAATTCGCTTCCTGGACAGATTTATCACATGAACCAGAGCTATTTTAATTGCCCACAGTTCAGCAGAATAGATGCTGCATTCCTTTGGAAGGGACACAGAAGAAGAAAAGATAGAAGAGACTGCCGCTGCGCCCACTGTCGTACTTGTTTTCGAGCCATCGGTATATATTTGAAGACACCGAGAATTTTCTGCGACATTTGCAGCATGGAGTTTCCTGATAGTAATGTCTGCTGCTTGCTTTTTCCCCCATTGTTGGAATGAGAAGTCACAGTCCGGTGTATAATCAGACCACGGAGGGTCGTGATTACACATTTCCTGAAAGACATTACCCATGTCTAGATTCCAACATTGTGATAACTGTAGCAACCTTATCCCAATAGGCTTGCTTTCATTAGGTTTGTTTTGATAAAACGTGGTCCACTGGGGCTCAAATAAGTATGGCGAGATAGGATGAAAAGGAAGACTCCGTATTTTTGCTGCATAGTTCAGGATCAACATTTTCCTCCGAAGTTGGAGTGGAGGTTCATGTGCATCTATATATAGACTCTGTACAGGGGATGTTCTGAATGCTCCTAAAGCAGTTCTTAGGGCACTGTGATGGATAGTGTCTAGCCGAGTTAGTGCACTTTTCCTGGCAGAGTCATAGATTGGAGCTCCGTAATCCAAACGAGATCGAATTAATACCCGATAAAGCCGAAGCAGAGTGTATCGGTCAGCACCCCATGTCAATGAAGAGAGTACTCGGAGGATATTTAATTTTTTCAAGCAAATGGTTCTCAGATATGTGATGTGTTGTAAGAAGTTTAATTTATTGTCCAGGATTAGGCCAAGAAATCTGATACTATTGGAAAGAGGTATGGTGAAATTTTTAAGATGTAGTTCAGGCTCAGGGTGGATCTTACGTTTTTTACAGAAATGAATACAGTTAGATTTTTGTGGTAATAAGCGGTAGCCATTGCGAGACATCCACAGCTCAATTTTATTAATTGAGATTTGAAGCTGTCTCTCAATAGAATTCATAGTTTTTCCTTGGCACGAAATCATGAGGTCATCTGCATAATGATATAATTCTACTGTGCTTGGAATATCATGGATGATATTGTTTATTCTTATTAAAAATAACGTAGGACTCAAGATGGATCCTTGAGGGACCCCCTCCTTCTAGAAAGAACATTTAAATGACTAACCTGAAAGGTTCTGCCCTGGAGAAAGCTCTGAATAACCAAAGGAAGCCTGCCTCGTAGACCAAAGGTGTAAAGATCCTGAAGAATACCGAAACGCCATGTTGTATCAAAGGCCTTTTCTAAATCGAAACTTACCATAACGAGGTGGTCATTTCTGACAAAAGCGTTTCTGATGTTTGATTCTGCTTTGGTCATCATATCTGATGCAGATCTATTTTGCCGAAAGCCATATTGATTTTTATGCAAGATGTTATGTGTCTCAAGAAACCAGGTGAGGCGCTTAAGAATCATTTTCTCCAGTGTTTTCCCCAAACAACTAGTTAAGAAAATTGGACGATAATTTCCTGGATTAGAGAGGTCTTTTCCTGGTTTAGGGATGGCTAATACAAGTGAATGTTTCCAAGAGCGCGGATAAACATCTTCCTCAAAAATTCTGTTAAAAAATATTAAAAGAATTTGTAAAGCAGTATCATTCAAGTGTTTTAGCATAATATAAAATATACCATCAGGTCCAGCTGCACTATTGGGTGATCTATTAAGAGCATCCTTTAACTCGGATATAGTAAAAGGCTGATTATAGGGAAGAGACAGACCGGTATTGAAATTTAACTTAAACCTTTCTGCTACCACTTTAATTTGTTGGAATGAAGTGTCATATGAATTTGCTGCTGAAATTTTTGCAAAGGCTTTAGCAAAAGTGTTTGCAATGTCTTTGGGGGAAGACAGTTCCTGTCCATTACAGATCAATATTGGAGAGGATGACAATGGATATTTGCCATTCAGATGTTGGATTTTCCTCCAGATTAATCTAGTATCGGTGTTTTTGGTGACAGTGGAAGCGAACTGAATCCAAGAATCTTTTTTGGCTTTCCTTCTTATTTGTCGTGCTTTAGCATTTAGTTTCTTGTAAATTATAAGGTTAATAATAGTGGGATGCTTGCGGAAAATATTCCAAGCTTTGTTCTTTTCTTTTTTTGCTTTATTACACTCATCATTCCACCAGTAGTTTTTGCACCTGCATGGATGAGTCGACGACTGAGGAATAGCTTTGTCAGCTGCTGCTAGTATCCGTTTAGTAATATGGTCATTAGCTTCATCTATTGACTGGTTCAGAATGAAGTTTTTATCTAAAACTGTACTTAAGGAAAATTTTTCCCAGTTTGCCTTTGTAAATTTCCATCTTCTGCGAGCTTCCGGATAGGTGGTGGGGGTAGTTTGGAATTTACAAGTAATTGGAAGATGATCACTATTATGGGGATTATCCAATACCGCCCAATGTATACTTGGGTACAGAGCGGGGGAGCAGATAGACAGATCTATAGCTGAAGTATTTCCTGAGGGAAAATGAACATGAGTATGTGCACCGGTGTTCAGCAAAGTTAAATTTTGTTTGTCCAGTAATGTTTCTATTAGCTGCCCTCTTTTATCCATATGGAGACTTCCCCATAACGGGTGGTGTCCATTAAAGTCACCCATCAAACAAAAAGGAGGTGGTATCTGGGCAAGGAGCTCATCAAAGTCACGGAGTGTATACGTTTGGTTTGGTGGAAGATAAATAGAAACAAGAGATAAAGATATTCCAATTTCTATTCTTACAGCAACAACTTCTAAATTAGTTTTTAAGGGGATTTGTCTGGACGGATTAGTAACGGATACCAAAACTGCTACACCTCCATGGGCTGCAGTTGCTGTATTCCTGTCACGCCTGTACAAAATATATTTCTTTATTGAGGGGGTCACTTGTGGAGTTAAAAATGTTTCCTGTAAACAAATGCCTGCTGGATTGAAATCTCGGATTAGTTCATAAAGTTCATCTGTATTAGTACGTAGTCCTCGACAGTTCCATTGTAAAATGCACTTCATTATTTAATTTTAGTGGAAGGATGATCCGGTTGCCTTTTAGAGGCAGTAGGCTTATTGCGGTCTATTTTAATTTTATCTTTTTTAGGAAAGGTAGGCCGTCCAGTGTCCATGTCTTCTTCGGCATGAATTTCTAATATAGGTTCTTGTTCAGTTTTGTCATCTGTATCCATTTCTGCAGTATTAATCTGGGTTTTAGTAGAAGATTCAGCATTTGTCATCCTGGTCTCACTTTGTGACTTAATGCCACTAGTGGTGGGGATGGAAATTGGGGTATTACAAGTCTGGTCTCTCTTGTGTTGCTTCAAGGATGGCTGAGGAACTGAAAGCTGAGCTCTAGCCCATTCAGCAAGTGATATGTTCGGTGGAACTGAGTCATTGGTTTGTGTAGCAATTGAACGATATTTCTTTGTAACATCTGCATATGTATGTGCAGGAGTATCTTTCAGTATTTGTCAGGCGCCTCCGTAGCCAGGTGGGAAGGAGCAGCAGTGCGTAGCACACGCTTCTTGATTAGACCGGGGTTCGAGCCCGTCACCACCAAATATGGAGGATGCGGAAAGGTCAGGGAATGACCACCGCATATCCCGGAGCAATATGGCCTTAGTTGCTAATGCTCCTAAGAAAAAAAAAAACCAAACAGTATTTGTCGTCTCGCTTCCTGATAAGTCACTTTATTTTCAACTTTAAATTTCTGTATTTTTTTTTCCAACTTTCCATAGCTCGCAATTTCTAGAATATGCAGGATGATCTTCCTTGCAGTTAGGGCAAACTGGAGATGCAGCAGTACAGTCTGTTTGAGTGTGATCCTGGGATCCACATTTTGGGCATATTGTGTTTCCTCGACATGTTGCCTGAGAGTGTCCAAACTTCTGACACTTATAACACCGTATTGGATTTGGTATGTATGGGCGGATATGGCAATTAAGATAACCAGCTTTTACAGTATTTGGTAAGTTTGGAGTATTGAATGTGAGAATTACACTGCGGGTTGGAATGAGGTTGCCATCTCTATGTGTCAAAATTCTCTTGGCTTGTATGACCTTTTGGTCTTTAAGTTCTTGTACAAGCTCCTCTTCTGTTACATTCAATAGATCCCACTCAGAGATAACACCTTTGGAACTATTTAGGGTTGAGTGGGGAGATATTTTAACAGGGATACCACCAAATGTTGTCATCTTTAACAACAATTCTGAATGTTTCGACTGCGTAGTTTCCACAAGCAAATCCCCTGACTGTAACCTTTTGACCATTTTAGGTGATCCAGCAGCATTTTCTAGAAATCTCTGTATAATAAATGGAGAGAGTTTGCTCACTGGTTGACTAGTTAAGGAATGGATAATCAGGAAAGTTGGATACTCAGGTTGATGATTATCTATTTTTAAGCGCTTATATTGCGCACTACTTTCATCGGAGTTATACCAATCTATGGTATTTGAGCTTGAAGGCTCTAAGGCTGGATAATTTTCTTTATCCATGTCGGCTCCTTTTTGCCCTGGGGGATTAGCTTTTCCACCCAGGTTACCGGCCCCGCCACGGGGAGGCAGGAGCAGTACCGCTTGTGGCCAAGCATAGGAGTTAGTACGGTTAGTATATACATAAAGAAAAAGGTACTTTCCTTTTTCTGGCTCTCTTTCTATACTTTTAAAAAGTAGAGCTAAATAAACAGAAAGGCTTATGAACGAAATGAAACAAGGAAAAACTCAGTCGCTTTGGAAAAACGCTATAGGAATTGCAGTACTATTTAGCACAGAAAATCGCTTGGCCTCAAGAAACACTTGGCACCCGGGGCCAGCAGCTGTTTGGAAGAAAAGTAACACCGAGAGCGAAAGAGAAAACGAAGTTTTTTAGATGCAGAGGAAGCAATATTTGCAATGTGCTTGTGCCAACAGAGATTAGAAGTCAGAGAAATCCCCAAAAGAGATATATCATTTTGCCTAGAAATCGGAGTGTCACTAAAGTAAGCATAGGAGCAGAAGAATCCTTTTTGTGAGATATAAGACAAGACTGAGTTTTAGAAGGGTTGAAATCAACTAAGTTGTCTTTGCCCCACTGGAGAATTACCTGAAGATAGGCATTTAAGGAATTGGTAGCAGATTTTCGAGAAATTGAAGCTGATTGAACAAGGCAAGGTTTCTCAAAATGGAAAGTGGAATGCAATGTGCTATCATCGACAAAACTATGGATAGGATTTCCAGTCAATGGAAGAAGGTCATTAATATACAAGAGGAAAAGAGTGGGGGAAAGAACTGAACCTTGGGGGACACCGGCAATAGTGGAGAAGCTAGAAGACAGAGAGCCATCTACCATCATCCTCAGGGGAAAGAACTGAACCTTGGGGGACACCGGCAATAGTGGAGAAGCTAGAAGACAGAGAGCCATCTACCATCATCCTCAGTGAGCGATCAGAGAGAAAACTGGATAACCAATTACTAAAAACAGTTGGCAAACCATAAGATCGAAGCTTGTTTAGAAGACCTTTATGCAAACACAATCGAAAGCCTTTGAGATGTCAAGAGCAACTACTTGCGTTTCACCGAACCTTTCCATTGAATTAGTCCATAAATGGGTAACATAAGCCAGAATATCACCAGTGGATCGACACTGACGGAATCCATACTGGTGATCGTTGATCAGATGGAAGGTTTCTAGGTAGTTTAAGAGTTGGCGGTTAATTGATTTCTCCATTACTTTAGAAAGAGTAGAAGTAATTGCAACGGGACGATAACTGGATGGAAGGGATTTGTCACCCTTTTTAGGAACTGGCTGAATATGAGCAAATTTCCAAGCAGAAGGAAAAACACCTTTGGAATAAAAAAGTGAAAAAAAAAGGCGGCAAAGAACAGGAGTAAGTTCAGGAGCACAGGTTTTAAGAACAAGTGGAGAAATACTATCAGGACCTGGAGCTTTCTTAGCACCAAGATTCGTCAAAATCCTTCTGACATCTTTTTGACGGAAGACCACAGGAGGCATTGAATGGAGTGTGTTGGGAATGGTGGGAGGTGTTTTACCAAGATCATTAATATATGAGTTGGAAGGAAAATGGGATGCTAGCAGGTCAGCTTTATCCTTGGCTGAAGTGACAACAGTACCATCTGGTTTCGACAGAGGTGGGAGCAGAGCTGGGCAAAAGTTGCGGCCAATAGCTTTGGCAAGGGACCAGAATGCTCAGCTACCATTAGGGCAAGAAGCAAGTTTTCTACTCTTAGCCTGTTCAAACTCTAGTTTGGACTGATTAATAACTGTTTTACAACTGTTGCGAGTTTTGGTGTAGGCAGAAAATGAAACTGAAGAATTAGAAACAAGCCAATCACGATATGCAACACATTCTTCTCTTGAACAGCCTTAGCACATTTATTGGAAAACTAAGGTTTAGATAAAAGATGAGATTTTAAAGTGGAGTGTGGGATAAAGGATTCCATTCCTGCAAGAATAATTTCACTGACACGATCTGAGCAAATGTTAACTTCAGAAGTTTTGAAACAGTAATCCGACCAAGGAAAAGAAGAAAAGAAATCTTGCAGGTCATCCCATTTTGCATTCTTGTGATGCCAAACAACACGAGGTTGGGAATAGCCATGAGATAAAAGAAAGGGCTCCATTGGAGAAGAGACAATCACCAAGTTGTGATCTGAAGTGTCTAAAGGACCTCTCACTTCGACCGTATACATAGAAGGGTTGTTTGTGAGAAAAAGATCAAGCGTGTTGGCTGTATGATTAGGATTGTCTGGTATTCTTGTAGGTAAATGAACAATCTGTGCAAGGTCATTAGTAATTGCAAAAGCCTCAGCATCTCGACCAGCTGGGTTGGTGTGACTAGAAAACGAAAGCCATCTGGAGTTGTGAACATTAAAATCACCAAGGAAAATTACCTCACTGTTTGGAAAGTTGGACTGGAGAAAGTCAAGTTGCAAAGAGAGGAAGTCAAAAAGCTCCAAGTGATTAGTGGAGCTGGGAGAATGGTAGAGACAACAGATGAATTTTACACAATGAGGGGGAGAGAGAGAGAGAGAGAGAGAGAGAGAGAGAGAGAGAGAGAGAGAGAGAGAGAGATTTTAAGCCAGAGAAGATCAAAGAGAGTAGATTCCAAATTGCCAAGTCTCTGACAGGGAATATCAGAACGGACATATCAGATTGACAAAACGTTTTGGAACCATCAGAGTAGAGTGTAAACAAATCATTTCTCTTTGCACTACTTACTAGACCTGCTGCTCCATGATTTACTGGAGGCAAGAGTGATAATTGTTGTGTTCTTTTGTTTAAGGAAACTGTGCCAAACCACCACATATATATGTAATAAAAAAAAAAAAAGTGGATTGGTAAAAATTTTGGTATGATGTTAAATTGTGTTATCCCCACAGTCAGTGAGGAATTCCTGTATAGCAATGAAGTATAGTAATGCTATAACTAGAAATTTAACAGAGGCATAGGTGTAACTACAAATTCAACAGAGGCATAGGTGTAACTACAAATTCAACCCAACATCAGATTTCTGATCCCACCCCCAAAAACAGTGGTCCTGATTAAGCAATAAACAGCACCCCTTAAAAAAAGGTTAATAAATAATTGTATACAGTTATTTTAATATTTTAATGTATTTTGTAGGGATCAATGGACACATAACAAAATACAGTTTGGAATTAAAGAACTACAACTGTATTCTAACATTCATATAAAAAAAGAAGTTTCTATCTGAATATTTATCATATCGTTACATAACTACATAAATTATAATAGGATAATAACAGAAAAACAATGAAATAAATTTTGCATTAACATATATACAGGGTGATTCACTACCAGTGTGACAAACTTGCAGGAGGTGTACGGGGCACAAAGACGAATCAGAATCACATAGCATTGCAGGGTCCGAAATGCCTTCGTCATGCGGTAGAGGACGTTGAACGGGAGGTCGCGTGAACAGCGATCCCGCTGGGAGTCAGCATTTGCGAACCGTTTCTGTTGAAGAAACCAAGTAGCAAAAGTCCTCCAGAGTGGATAATCCGCAGGCTCCAATGACTGGATGCGTTGCAGATGGTATGAACTCATTTGGTTTGTTGACAGTATCCTCCATACAGTGGATTGGGAAATACCCAATCATTGGCCTATTGCTCGAGTACTCGTACTCGGATTGCCTTCTGCAAGACGTAGGACATTCTCCTCATTGTCTGGCATCCTCATCATTCGCTCTCGATTCATGGTACCTCTCGTGAAACAACCAGTCTCATGTAACCTTCTGTGCACATGTGCGAAAATCGTATGATGAGGAGCACGCCTGTGCAGGAAACGTTCCTGGTACAAGCGCAGAGCGGCGCACCCATTACAGTCTGCAGCTCCATACGCGAGGTGCATGTCGGCCAGTTCAACGTTTGAATACTCGTCCATCCTACTGCCTTGGGAACCGGTTCGCAAATGCTGACTTCCAGCGGGATCGCTGTTCACGCGACCTCCCGTTCAACGTCCTCTACCGCATGACGAAGGCATTTCGGACCCTGCAATGCTATGT
Source organism: Mastigoproctus giganteus (assembly GCF_048544385.1). Taxonomy (NCBI): domain Eukaryota; kingdom Metazoa; phylum Arthropoda; class Arachnida; order Uropygi; family Thelyphonidae; genus Mastigoproctus; species Mastigoproctus giganteus. The sequence goes on along the minus strand of NC_143586.1, from coordinate 166,473,987 downwards.
GATTCCGATTCGTCTTTGTGCCTCCTACACCTCCTGCAAGTTTGTCGCACTGGTAGTGAATCACCCTGTATAAGAGGGGGAAAAGGCCAACAAAATACATTAAGTATACTATGCTATATCTTGTAACAATTTAAAATTACATGAAACAGTTTAGGAATAACAAAATTTTATTTTTTGGTGCACTATAAATAATTACATTATCTTATTTCCATTGCACATAGTGGTGCAGTGGAAAAGGTCTAGGTTTGAATCCTGTCAGTGATGTGAGGAACTTTTATGGACCTTTGTCACTCCATGGTTGAGTTAGTTGGTCTCAGGTGAGGACAGTAAGATTCCTCTCTCGCAAAACTTAAATGTTTCAATTAGCAAAACAAGCACAGAGAACACAGAAAACTTATGAAAAAATAATACACATGGGTGGATGATGGTATTTTAATCATTTTCTACCGATATCATTACCAAATTTGGCATAGCATACATTCTTTAGACATGGTGAATTTTAAATTGTTTTTGATCATTTTAAATTTCAAATATCTTGTTGTTGAAGCATTGCAAAGTTTTCACTTCATCAAACAGAGCTATGTTTTGAATATCACTTTCATTTTGATTTTTATTATTAGTCAATTTTAAGTGAATCTCTTAAGTGTTTTATCCCACTCCTTTAGTTTATTTATAATGATGTTCAATATTTAACTGTGTTAATTTTTAACACTTTTGCTGCATAAAAAAAAAAAAATCTGAAAAATCATTTTAAAGTGTACTTAGGGATGTGAAGGAGCTTATGCAAGCCCCTTGTTAAAAAATGTTTGATAACAATTCAGACTATTTTAACTGAAGATGACTCTTAGATGAAATTCTTCCCAAGCGAGCCCCTTTTTTGACAAATTTACAGGATGTACTCTTTCACTGTCTACAGATCTGCTATCCCATCACACTAGAATTTTATTTTAATTAAAAATGATTTTGAAAACAACATCGATGTTACAGTTTTTTTTTGTTTTTTTTAAATTAGACAGTTGTACATCTAGAAAATGGCAAGCATGTACATTAACAAAATTTAATTCTTCCAAAAATTTATAAATTTGAAACATGATACAGTGATTTCTGCTTAGTTTCCTAATTTATCAACTATTCAATTCCAAAAATCCATAAAACGAAACTCTCATATATATATTGGAAAAAAAACATATACCGAGGCCAGAGTTTGTGAAGCATTATCCTAAAGTTTGTCGTAAATCAGCTGTTTAAAACTTGCAACGCATTTTCCCATAGAAACAATACAAACGTTATTGTAATTTACAGAAGTGCAAACAATAAATACAAACTTTGTTATAAATTTAAAAAAATCTGTAACTTACAGTGATTATTCAGTCAAAAAAAAAATTATGATCTCCCATCATTTTTAACATATCCTCTCATTTGGTTCAATCAAAATCAGTTATTCAAAATTTCGGTAATGGGTCAGTTATGGTTGCCTGATCCTTGGCTCAAAATTGAATCGCTTTCTCATCTAGCCTCATACATTTACATGTTTTGTGTAATGATTAATCCTGACCTGTACAAATATTATCTTGCTCAAAATGAATATTTAATGCAAAAAATATTTTTGCTGTTGACAAGTTATCAATTACAGGGCTCCAAAATAGCTAGATCCAGAAAAGTATAAAACCAAGTGTTCATTTCATCAATCTATTAACTAGTCATGTGGTACAATGCATTCTTATAATTTATGGCTGATGATTTCACAATAAAATAAACAAGTTTTAGATAATAACATAATGGACTGGTAAATTTTCATTAATGTTTATTGTAAACTACAAAAACAAATATGAGAATACTCACTCTTGTTATTTTTATTTTTTATTTATTTTAAGTGGGTTTGGTAAAGATTTTACCACGTGAAATATTTAATTAATTGGAATGAGAAGACAATTATTACAACAGACAATCCCAAAAATTAAATATAAATTGGCTGCATTTTGGATATAGGTGTTTAAATCCATCTTTGGGCCTGGATTTTTGGTTTAGGATAAGTTTATAACTCGACTGTGGAAGACTATATATATCCTTAACCCTAATAGTTCAATGTACTCGGTATATGCCATCAAAATAAATCAAAATTACTCTAGAAGCATCACTCACCTTTAAGCTAAAAAGTTTCCCTAATAAATAATCTTTTGAAATTCAATATTACTAATTTCTTGCTTTCAAATTTCAGTCACGTGTTTCTCCTCACCATGAGTCTTCTCTTTCTACTGTAAATATCATGATCATTAATATCTTTTCCATGCCATCATTTTCTGCTCTTTTAAACTGGCTAGTTCATTATTCAACCATCTTGAAATCCCTTACATGCTACTCGTATGTTTTCTTAATGGTATACTAAGGGGCTCTGCCCCCTGCTCGCCAACCACTACATGTTTTTCTACTTAATATGTAGAGGTATGATGGAGTAAGTCAAATCTTTTCTACATAAAAGACATTTGTCAAAATGCACTGATCGATATCTAATCTAATATATAAAATAAAATAGAAAGTGTAATAAAAAACTATGAAAAGTAAAATTGTGTGAATGTTGAGTGAATGAAAGTTAATTGCGTGTTCTATCTTAGCCTCTTCACTGGACAGACTGATGGCTATGCAGGCCCTCAGGGGCCTCATGGTTATCCAAGCTGACATCATGCTGTAGCTTTTCCTAGCTGGCATGGTATGGGATGCTGACACTGGCCATTAGGGTAACCTCCAGGACAGTGTGGGACAGAGCTGCAAAAAGCACGCTCCACCATAGGAATCTCTTTCCCTATGTTCTTTTATTGCTACCACCTGGGGTGGTTGAGTCTCCTTCCCCCACCCTGTGTGGCCCCTATCCCCTTTTGCCTGGTGGCTCATCCCACCACACAGTTTCAACTCCCACCCTCTGGACCAGGATGGGCATCCTGTACCAGGGGTCCCTTTACTGTCTCCCCTTTTAAATCAGGCGAGTGTCTCAACACTGACCCCTCTGTTCTCTACCCCTTTTATCCCACCCTCTTTCTATCTCCCCATTATCTCCTTTCCAATAAAAAAAAATTTTTTTTTTTTTTTGGGCTCTCCTTGGATGCCTAGGCTACCCCAGGGATCACCCTGCCAGAGCTTTCTTGCTTTCTTTTCTCCTAATGTGTCCTGCCCCCCCCCCATGGCAGTGACGGAAACTCAAGTTGTTAGTGGCTCCCCACAGTGCCCCAGGCTAAGTGGCCAGAGGAACAACACAACCCACACTAATACTACACACACACACTTTGGTCTTATGCAGAGTATTGTGTTCTACACAGAGTAAAAACCTGGAGTTGGGGGAGGCCCCGGTGCTGCCAGACAAAAAACACTATGTCACTGTGATCGATATCTAATCAGAAAATTACCTATGTAATTATTTACTTGTGCATTTGTAGTGCACAGCATTTTCAAGGTATTAGCATTAGCATTAGCATTAGTAGAGGCATTTGATGAAAGAAAGCAAGCTTATGCAGCATCAGCCAAAAAAAAAAAAAAAAAAAAAAAAACCCACTTCCACTTCACCCCTCTGTTCGTTCAAAATACCTGTCCAGCTGAGCCTTAAACTTATTTAGGCTATCAACTTCCACTACAAGGGATGGAAGTCTGTTCCACCAACCAACCACCCGCTGGCTAAAGGCAAATTTCCGCATGTCTATCCTATATCTGTCTTTCCTCAATTTGAATTTATGCCCTCTCAGGTGATTATTCTGAGCTAGAGGAAGAATCCCATCAGCATTGAGCATGCTCAAACCATTCAAGGCTTTATACACCTCTATCAGATCACCTCGCTGGTGCCTAGTCTACAGACACTGTAATTTGCAAAACTTAAGCCTTTCTTCGTAAGAGCACCCCTTTGTTCCATTCACTAATCTTGTTGCCCTTCTCTGTACTCGTTCCAGCAGCTCTACATCCTTCTTGAAATGAGGCCTCCAGACCTGTATACAGTACTCTAGGTGTGGCCTGACCATTGCCTTATACAAGGGAATAATCACCTCCTTATCCCTGCTGGAAAAATTCCTGTATATCATTGACAATACTCCATGAGCTACTCTTGCAGCCTGTCTGCACTGCTCAAAGAACTTCATATCTGCCTGCACAACCACCCCCAAGTCCCTTTCATTCTCTACCACTGTCAGTGTAGTACCACAGAATTGATACGTTGCTCTGGGGTTGCTGTTTCCCCATGTGTAGTACTTTACATTTGTCAATGTTAAACTTCATTTGCCACCTCTCAGCCCATCTGCTCAACCTTTCCAGATCCTGTTGCAGCAGCATAGTGTCAGTAGTGTCCTTGACAACCCTGCCAACCTTTGTATCGTCTGCAAACTTGGACATTAAGCTTGATATACCATCATCAATATCATTTATAAATACAGAAAACAATAATGGACCCAACACTGAGCCCTGAGGGACTCCACTAATAACATTAGTCCACGATGAGCAGTGTCCATTGATTACCACTCTCTGTCTTCTCCCGCTCAACCACCCCTTTATCCATAGCAGCAATTTGCCTCGAATGTCACACTGCTCCAATTTGTGTAGCAGTCTTCTATGTGCAACAGTATCAAAAGCCTTTCTAAGATCCAAGTATATAATATCAAAGCTATTCCCTGCATCCAGTTCTTTTGTGACTGCATCATAGTATCCAATCAAGTTGGTCAGGCAAGACTTCCCCTTAACAAAACCATGCTGTGTCCGAGCTATAACTGAAGTCTTGTCTAAATGATCCTGCAGTGCTTCTTTAACCAGTGCCTCCATTAATTTTCCTGGAACAGAAGTTAAGCTCACAGGTCTATAATTACTTGTGTCAGCCTTTGATCCTCCTTTGTGAATTGGGGTCACATTTGCACATTTCCAGTCTATGGGTACCTCCCCTGAGTCCAAAGAAGCTCTCATAATTATGGCTAAGGGTTTGCTTACTTCCTTTGCTGCCTCCTTTAATATAACTGGATAGATCCCATCCATCCCGGGTGCCTTTCTTGTGTTTATCTTCAACAGTTTCTCCTCCACTTTACTCCCAGTTATTTCAAGATTTTGTAGCTTACTGCTAGAGTTGAATACACCTCTGGCATTCCCCTCGCTGAATAACTCCTCATGTGTGAATGTCGATGCAAAATATTCATTTAGTTTGTTAGCTACCTGAGCAGGATCATCAACAGTTGACCCATCAATATCAAGTGGACCAATCTGATTCATCCCCTTCCTTCTAGAGTTTACATAAGTAAAGGTAGAATAAATATCACTAGGTAATTATTTACCTGCATTCACATAGGTCACTTAGGAAAAGGCCTTTTGCTTCAGGTTCCCATAATGCATGAGGAATATTGATGCATCCGAAAGAGCAGCACTAAAATATTTAAAAACTATACAAATATACAATATTCGTTAATATACAAAAACGTGACAATGGAACACAAAATGTTAGACAGTGAATTACGTGCACGAGGTTGGTGAACGTTATGGAGGCAGCTGTCAATAATTAATTGCATTTGTAGTGACGTAATTGCCTCACCCATTTCTCCCATTGGCTCAAATAAATATCACTAGGAGGAAAACTTTTTTTTTAACGTATAGAGAGATATACATTCAGCACTCCTGTAACTATAGCTTTAAGAGGCATATGATATTTCTAACCTAATCTATGAACTCGAAATATGTGAATATATTCACAAAGGGGGAGCAGAGGGTGACACAAGCAATTACATACCTTTTAGCTTTTTTTTTTTTTTTTTTTTTTTTATGTAAACCCCAAACACGAGAGGTATTAGAACCTATAGTACTTAGTACTGTGCTTGGGTTGAAGGTTCAGAAGACAAAAGAAGATATTTGTTGACATTGGACTCAAACTTCTGTAGACTGTAATTTTCAGGAAATACGTATGAAGGAAGGTTGTTCCAGAAAACGGCAGTTGAATGAATAAACGAGCAAGATGAAAAGTTGGTACTGTGAGTTTGAAGTTGGACAGTAAATGGATATTGGCTGGTGGCTGCACGTGTTCGGACTGTTTTGAAAGAGAGAGTGGGAATTATAGAAGCTAATTCAGAAGAACAGTGCCCATGGATGTATCTGTAGAAGAGACATGCAGCAGACACAGTAAGTCTATGAGACAGTGAGTGGAGAGACTCTGTTAGAGATGAATCATTAATTAACCTAACTGCCCTCTTCTGAATGGAATCAAGAAGCCTGAGAGAGGTTTTGGGGGCACCACCCCAGATGTGGAAACAATATTCCGTGGTAGGGCGGATTTGTGATTTGTGCAGAGTGAACAGCTGTTTGGAAGAAGAGTAATGCTGAGAGCGAAAGAGAAAACGAAGTTTTTTAGATGCAGAGGAAGCAATATTTGTAATGTGCTTGTGCCAAGAGAGAGAGAGAGAGATTAGAAGAAAATGATATCTCATTCCCAAAAGAGATATTTTGCCTAGAAATCGGAGTGTCACCAAAGATAAGCATAGGAGCAGAAGAATCCTTTTTGCGAGATATAAGACAAGACTGAGTTTTATAAGGATTGAAATTAACTAAGTTGTCTTTGCCCCACTGCAGAATTTTCTGGAGATCGGCATTAAAGGAATTGGTAGCAGATTTTTGAGAAGTTGAAGCTGATTGAGCAGGGCACGGTTTCTCAAAGTGGAAGGCAATGTGCTATCATCGGCAAAACTATGGATAGGATTTCCAGTCAATGGAAGAAGGTCATTAATATACAAGATGAAAAGAGTGGGGGAAAGAACTGAACCTTGGGGGGGACACCGGCATTAGTGGAGAAGTTAGAAGACAGAGAGCCATCTACCATCACCCTCAGTGAGCGATCAGAGAGAAAACTGGATAACCAATTACAAAAAACAGTTGGCAAACCATAAGATCGAAGCTTGTTTAGAAGACCTTTATGCAAACACAATCGAAAGCCTTTGAGATGTCAAGAGCAACTACTTGCGTTTCACCGAACCTTTCCATTGAATTAGTCCATAAATGGGTAACATAAGCCAGAATATCACCAGTGGATCGACACTGATGGAATCCATACTGGCGATCACTGATTAGACGGAAAGTTTCTAGGTAGTTAAGAGTTGGCAGTTAATTGATTTCTCCATTACTTTAGAAAGAGTAGAAGTAATTTCAATGGGACAATAATTGAATGGGAGGGATTTGTCACCCTTTTTAGGAACTGGCTGGATATGAGCAAATTTCCAAGCAGAAGGAAAAACACCTTTGGAATAAGAAAGTGAAAAAAGGCGGCAAAGAATAGGAGTAAGTTCAGGAGCACAGGTTTTGAGAACAAATGAAGAAATTCCATCGGGACATGGAGCTTTCTTACCATCAAGATTCATCAAAATCCTTCTGACATCCTTTTGACGGAAGATCACAGAAGGCATTGAATGGAGTGTGTTGGGAATGGTGGGAAGTGTTTTTCAAAGATCATTAATACATGAGTTGGGAGAAAAATGGGATGCTAGCAGGTCAGCTTTATCCTTGGCTGAAGTGACAGCAGTACCATCTGTTTTGGACAGATGTGAGAGCAGAGATGGGCAAAAGTTGCGGCCAATAGCTTTGGCAAAAGACCAGATAGCTCGGCTACAATTAGGGCAAGAAGCAAGTTTTCTACTCTTAGCTTGTTCAAACTCTAGTTTAGACTGATCAATAACTGCTTCAAAATTGTTGCGAGCTTTGGTGTAGGCAGAAAATGAAACTTAAGAATTAGAAACAAGCCAATTACGATATGCAACATTCTTCTCTTGAACAGCCTTAGCACACTTATTGTAAAACCAAGGTTTAGATAAAGGACGAGAATTTAAAGTGGAGTGTGGGATAAAGGATTCCATTCCTGCAAGAATAATTTCACTGACACATTCTGAGCAAATGTTAACATCAGAAGTTTTGAAACAGTAATCCAACCAAGGAAAAGAAATCTCGCAGGTCATCCCATTTTGCATTCTTGTAATGCCAAACAACACGAGGTTGGGAATAGACATGAGATAAAGGTTCCATTGGAGAAGAGACAATCACCAAGTTGTGATCTGAAGTGCCTAAAGGACCTCTCACTTCGACCGTGTACTTAGAAGGGTTGTTTGTGAGAAAAAGATCAAGCGTGTTGGCTGTATGATTAGGACTGTCCGGTATTCTTGTAGGTAAATGAACAATCTGTGCAAGGTCATTAGTAATTGCAAAAGCCTCAGCATCTCGACCAGCTGGGTCGGTGTGACTAGAAAATGGAAGCCAGCTGGAGTTGTGAACATTAAAATCACCAAGGAAAATTACCTCACTGTTAGGAAAGTTAGACTAGAGGAAGTCAAGTTGCAAAGAGAGGAAGTCAATCCAAGTGATTAGTGGAGTTGGGAGAACAGTAGAGACAACAGATGAATTTGACTCAATGAGGTAGAGAGATTTTAAGCCAGAGAAGATTGAAAAGAGGAGATTCCAAATTACCAAGTCTCTGACAGGGAATATCGGAATGGACATATGCACAAGTACCATCTTTGAGGTGAAAGGAATCATACAGCTAATAATTTGGGCAACTGAGATGAGCAGTAGTTGAATCAACCGATAACTGAGATTCTGCCAGAAAAAGTACATGGGGTTTGGCAGACTGCAAGTGGAAATGGACAACGTTGAGATTACAATTCAGACCACGTATATTTGTGAAATGAATTAGGAAGTGTTTGGGAGGTTTATATCTTTTCACAGATAAGCTTACTCTATTAATTTGACAATTCATGGTGTATTCAATAGTAAGAAAAAGTGGGTGGGACATGCTGCATGAAGTAATGAAATTTTTGGATATGGCATATACGTGGTAAGAATATACCCAGATCCTTGACATAACATGGCCTCGACAATGCCCCCCCGCATACACACTATTCAGACTCCCTCCAGTCACTATCTGGCAGAGTAGCGGTAGCAAGATTATACACTAGCTGATCTGGAAACTTCCTAGAGAGTTACCAATAGGTTCGGTCCGGTGTACTAACTGGTGCCCGGCCTGCGAACACCATTTTAGAACTGTACCCTCGAAATATAAGGAATATTGGATCTCGCAATGATGTTCATCATAACCTCAAAAGTCATCAATCATACTGCACGATGGAAGAAAAAGGGAAGGGTTAACCGGAACTTAGCTCTAGACACTAAACATGGGTTCCACCACTTCAAGCCTCCAATAAGCAAAGTAGTGGTATTTCACCGGTTGATGAGAGTCATCTATCACCTGGTACTACCTGGTAACATAGAGGGGTGGCATTCCTCCATGTGGTGTGGGCACCACACCTCGGCCCCTGCTTACGTTGGTTCACACTTAGGTGGTCACCCACCATGTACTTTTACATGGAGGTTATACCCAGGATTACTAACAGTCCCATCATTGTGAAGGTGTAAGCAGAGGATTTAGCTGTCACAGATCGTCCAGACTTCGCCGAAATTGGGTCCACTTGACTTGAGTGTCACCCGAATATCAGTTCCATCCGCGTTTTAGACTCCCAGGTAGCAAATACAGCTTGTCTGGCATATCTGAGAGAATGTCTGTAACAACCTCAAGGCTTGATCTGTTCCAGGAAAATCTTGTCTAACCAATCTGATTGGATACTATGATGCAGTAACAAAGGAACTGTATGCAAGGAATAATTTTGACATCATATACTTAGATTTCAGAAATGCTTTTGATACTGTTGCAAATAAAGGACTGCTGTACAAACTGAATCAGTGAAGCATTACAGGCAGGTTACTAATATGCATAAAGTGGTAACAATGGTTATAACCACTGATAATTGACTAATCCTTCTCTTTCTCTTAACTAATCCTTCTATAAAGTTATCAGTGGAATCCCCAGGATTCAGTGCTCGACCCATTGGTGTTTTCTATATTTATTAATATACTGATGAAGGCATATCATATCAGTTTGTAGACGATATGAGAGTTGGCAGGGTAGTAAATGTAAGTAATCTTAATGCTACTGCAATAAGATCTAAAAAATTAAGCTGAGAAGTGCCAATTGATGTTTAACAAGATACTGCATATCAGTAGCAGTAATTCCAGATCAATGTACCAACTGTGTGGTACCACGCTCATCGTAGTCATTTTTCATTCTATGCAGTGTAGAATAAAAAAGACCCGCGGGGTAATTGTGCAGTCAAATACAAAGTTCTCTGCACAGTGCAGACAGGCTGCTAGGACAGCTCATGGGGGGTTTTGTCAATGATATAGAGGAATTTTGCCAGAAGGGATAAGGAGGTGAGCATCCCATTGTCTAAGGTAATGGTCACATCTTGTGTACTACATACAGGTCTGGAAGCCTCATTTTAGGAAGGATGTGGAAATGTTGGAACAGGTACAGAGAAGAACAAAGATTAGTGAGAGGAACAAATGGGTGTGCTCTTACCAGAAAAAGTTTCAGCTCTGCAAATTGCAGCATTAGAAGACTAGGCACTTGTGAGGAGATCTGATTGAGGTGTTTAAGACTTTGAATGAATTGAGTAAGTTCGATGCTGACTGAATCTTTCCTCAGACAAAACACACATGAGGGGGCATAAATTCAAATTGAGGAAGATGGTTGCACGATAGTTGGGTATGAAATTTACCTTCAGCCAGCACGTTGTTTATTGTTGGAACAAATTTCCCATCTGGAGTTATTGAAGTGGGTAGTTTTAATAAATTCAGAGGGGATGAACAGGTGGTATGGGAAGGTGGGTGTTTTTTCTTTTTTTTTTTTTAGCCGATGCTGGATAAGCTTTCTTTCTTGCACTATTTGCCATTACAAATACTAATTTCTGAAACAACATGGAGCCCATGTTGTTAAGGTAGTGGCAAATGCCTCTCCTTGAGACATCGAAGATAGGCTCATCAGTCAATATCCATTGTCTTCATGCAGCCATTTAATCACATCCATAGCAAATGCCCAGCATTGCAGATGATTTGGGGCTGAAAGCTTGCACAAGTTGAATTTTATATGCATGCAGTGTTAAGAGTATACATAGCACAATATGCATTCATAAATGTAATCTGCAATTCTTGGCTACATTTGAATATGGATTTTGGAGGAATACACACATTTTCAGATCCATTAGAATCTTCTGCCTATTCTGCACTTATGCTTGAATGATTAAACCCTTGGCAACATGAAACACCTCCAGTCACCATGAGGGGCGCCTCCATAGCCAGGTGGGAAGGAGCAGCAGTGCGCAGCACACGCTTCTTGATTAGACCGGGGTTCGAGCCCGTCACCACCAAATACGGAGGATGCGGAAAGTTCAAGGAATGACCACCGCATATCCCGGAGCAATATGGCCTTAGTTGCTAATGCTCCTAAAAACCAACAAAACAAACAAACAAAACAGTCACCATGAATTTCTTATGCTATTCAGGTACTGATGGTCTACTTAGCAGTGTCCTTTGGTATATTTTATCCAAAATATATGGTGCACCTAAATGTTTGGTTTGGTCTCAGTGAATCAAGATACACACTATGCCTTCGCTTGAGGGTATCATCAGATTCATTTGCTTGGTTTTAGGGTTGCTCAGTTACATGCAATCACTGGTAGTAGAAAAAAGGACCTCCTATAAAAAAACTTTTAAGTTCCATTACAATATGCAAAAAAACACATTATATTATACTCTTCCACCTACAGAGGTTATATTTATTTCAAGTTGTAAATGTTTCATGTGGTAAACTGTATATTAATGAGTATTTTGCTCTTTGAAAATAACAAATTTATAATTTATAGTTAAGAAAGGTCATAACATAGTAATTTTCCACGAAATTTTTGCTCTCTAACTAACTACTCTTATACCAGGTGAGTTTTTTAAGTTGGTTTATGTAGCCTATTGACTAAACTATTATACAATTAGGTAATGTTTTGGAAACTCTGCCAGACCCTCATCATCAGGCCATACTTGGCTGTACTAAAAGACAGAGAAACAAATTGTAACAATTAATTATTAATGTGTTAATACAAAACATCCAATTATCTATAACCAGTAAGTATACAAAATCTTACTTATACAATTAATTATATAATTCTTTATACAGTTATCTATTACTTATAAGTTTATTTACTTCTACAAACGAAAGGTAAAACAAATATGATACTGACTTACCTGTTAACAGCCTCCTGCTTTCCAAATGCCTAAATCTCCTACATTCAGTGAAGAGGTGCTGTTAATAGTTTATTTATACCCAAGTTGGGTCTAGGGCTTCTAATTAATTGGCCAATAGTGGGTTGCCAAGTCAATTATCCAGAAGTCCAGTGCTTCTTTGTTGTTCAGTTATGCTTCAGGTTTGATGATTAGTTAAGCCTCACTCACAAAAGACTTTGTAAGTTATGGCTATGCTGACCTTGAATTTTGGAAGGGGGTTGTGGTGGTGGTCAGGATGGGAAGAGTTAGCTGTTCTTTTTGTTTGGAACTTTGTTTTGTTTGTTTTGTTCATTGAGCTTTTCTTCTATTGTTCCTTTAAAGATGTTAAAATATTGTTGATAAAATTCTATATCTTGTTTTCAGTTTATAGAATTGGCTCCAAACATTTTTATATAGAATGATTCTTTAGATTTAAATTTCTTCTATTATACTCTTGGTCAGTTGAAAGGACTGTAGTGCTGCCAAATTGTCAAGCATCTCTGCACTGGAATGCATAAAAGGCAGAATATTTTTTAGAATTTCTTGAAAAACAACCTCTCAAACCTAAGTTCTAGAGCAGATATGTGGATATTATGATTGCCATCTGGAGCCATGGGGCAGAGGAATTGTACAAATTTTACAATGCCCTCAATAGCTTCCACCAGAAAATAAAATTCAAAATAGAACTTGAAAACAAGGCAGCCTTGTTTTCAAATTTTATTTTGTATATTTACTGGTTATAGATCATATCCTTTCCTGTCTATCTTACCAGAAAACCCACAGAGATACAAAGGATGTCTACAAGAAACCAAATACAGGCATCATTGTGAATTATAAATTGTGCCATCCTCATGCTACATAAATCAGAGTACAGAAATCCTTTATTAAAAACCTACCAAATTTGCAAAGGGGAAACCTCCGACAAGCATCAGAAGCAATAACCAAACTTGCCTTAAATAATGAATTCCCTTTCCATGTTATAGAGAAAACAATAGAGAATAGCATCAAGGCCTTCAACCAACTGGAACAAGACCGAGTAAAAGATCAACTATCTGCATACTATACATACCTAGCATTAGCAAAAAAAAAAAAAAAACTAAAGAAGCAAGGAAATATGGAATCAGTACTTTTTTTTTTTTTTTTTTTTTTAAAGGATCACGTTCTGTGAAACTGATAGTAAAATATCCAACCAACAACCTCAATGATCCTAGAGGACTAATTTATAAAATAGATTTGTTAGCAGGTGACATTTCAGTCATATGGATAGAACCGTACAGAGGGAATTTTTACCATAGGGACAGAAACCACAACGTCCTCTGGATGCCTGTAATGGGAATCATATCCTTGTAAAATTTTGTGAATAGAGAATTTTATAATTATTGCAGCTGTGTAGGTGCCCACATAGGGAAATCCTAGAAATGTCTTAGTTCCAAACTAAAACTAACAGCACCTCTTGACTGAATGTAGGAAACTTAAGGTAAATTTTATACTATATATATTGATATATACAATAATAAATTAACACTATTATAACCACGTGAAAATTATCAACAAATAGGTTTAATAAAAACTCATATATAATACAAGCTCAATACTACACCAATTTGTTGGCAGGTGACATTTCAGCCATATGGATAGAACTGTACAGAGAGAAATTTTACCATAGGGACAGAAATCACACAAAGTCCATTCTTGAAACATCAACTGCTAACAAATTAGTGTAGTATTGAGCTTGTATTATATATAAATTTAATAAAACCTGTCTGTTAAGAATTTTCATGTGGTATTATAGTGTTATTTTATTATTATATATATTAATACATATAATATAAATTTTATCGTATGGATAGAAATCATGTAACATACTTTCCCAATTATATTATAAGTAGAAGAGTTGGGCACTTCGCAAGCAGGAGGTTATTAACAAGTAATCTTATTTATTTTACCTTTCATTTGTATACAGGTAACCCTCGTATAACATCGTAGTTAGGTTCATGTAAAATCTTGTGTAGTGCAAAACTGTGTTATATGAGACTAAGAATCAGTACAAAAAGGGGGGGTTACGTTCCAAAAGCTAACAATAATGCACCATTTTTTTTATAACTATCAGAAACTTAATTTTTATTCAAAATAGTAATATCCAAATCCATCAATCCAAATACTGAGTGCTTTTTCCATTTTCTCAAGTATTAGTACTCGGGGACGAGCTGTCATATTTGCGGAAAGATCCTACAGCAACAGCAGTTCTAATTTTCTGTTCATTTTTCTTTATGGTTTGGATTGTTGCTTCATTTAAATTTAAACTTTTTTGCAATGTATGATACCTTTCCCCTTTTTTAAGATGTTTCCGAAATTTGTATATTTGATTCTAGAGAAATAAAGTTTCTCTTGAGGAGTGCTTTTTTACTTGTCTTAGGCATAATTTAAGGCTGGAATTCAATTCACAACAAAGAAATTATTCCAATATGGTTCTTAAGAACAAAGTTTAGTAATACATATCCGGAAAAATTTATAAATGATCAAATGAAAACCAAAATAACCTTACAAAAACCTTAAGTCATGAACTGCACGTTTCGAAGTCACAAATTTTTATGGTCTCAAACAAGCACAGAACCTAACGGGGGGGATTTACTAATAATTTTTTTTTTTTTTTTACATATCGACTAGCGAGTCAACAGTGAGGATTCAGATAAAGAATAGATATGTTGAAAAATGACATAAAACATAACAGCAGGGTTTCCCCACACAAAAGCTCGAAAATACCATGTTATACGTGGTTTGCCACAATTCTCTAACCATGTTAGAGTGAAACCGTACTATATAATTACTGTGTTGTGCGAGGATTGCCGGAATTTATCAATCACGTTAGAGCAAAACCGTGTTGTAGAAGTACCATGTTATACGGGGACTGCCTGTATATAAAAAACTTACAAGTAATAGATAACTGTATAAAGAATTATGCAGATAATTATATATATTTTTTATATTTATTATAATTAAATAACAATAAGTAATATTTTGTATACTTAATAGTTATAGGAAATTGAATGTTTTGTATTAACACACTAATAATTAATTGTTACAATTTGTTTCTCCGTCCTTTAGTAGAGCCAAGTATGGACTGATGATGGGGTCCCAGAAAGGTTCCTGAAACATTACCTAATTGTATAGTACATTTAGTTAATGAGCTAAATAAACTAACTTAAAAAACTCATGTGGTATAAGAGTGGTTATTTATAGAGAAAAAATAATTTATAACTATTTTTTTAAAAAAATAGTTCACTATTATGTTAAATATAGGCTAATTCAAAAAGCAAATATTTGCTCTCACCTACAACATGCCTCTTCCTTTGACCAGCATCATCCACTACATACATGTTAATCCTAAAATAGATTGTAGTTTCAATTTTATTTGAAAATAATTCTCAAAATAAAATATTTTCTCCAACTCCAATAAAATCTAATAACAAGCTGCAACAACTGTGAATGAAAATTTGTTATATTACCACAGTAAACTAATGAAATAAGTGTAATATTCATATTAAAAGTACAGTAGGGCCCAACTTTAAGGCATTCTGCTAATAAGGCGGTTTTCAATTATATCCATGTTCGTTATGTTCAGCGCTTGTTCTGGTTTTTTGGCATTTTTGCGCATGACACGCTCAGCAGAGTGTCTGAGAATAGTGTCGTGGGCCACTTTATTGTCGGTGATTCAGTTTGTTTACAGCACTTTTGCGCTCTGCATCTCTTTGTATTCTGGTAATTTTCAAACTTTTTAAAGTTATTATATTATATTATACATAATATTTTTGTGCTAATTAGAATGGCATCTAAGTGCAGTACTAGTGATAAAAAACAAGGAGTCGTAAGCCTCTTACTTTAAATGTCAAGTTAGTTAGAAATGATTAAACTAAGTGAGCAAGGTATGTCTATGGCTGAGATAGGCTGTAAGCTAGGTTTGGCTCGGCAAACAGTTAGTACAATTGTGAATGCTAAGGAGAAGTGTTGAAGGAAATTAGAAGTATTACACCAATGAACACTAAAGTTATAAGAAAACATGATAGCCTTATTGCTGACATGGAAAAACTTTTACTGATGTGGACTGAACATCAAACCAGTCACAACATGCCTTTAAGCCGAGCCATCACCCAGAATAAGGCCCTAAATTTCCTCAATGCTATGAAGGCTGAGAGAGGTGAGGAAGCTGCTGAAGATAAATTCAAAACTAGCAGAGGCTGGTTTAATAGGTTTAAGGAAAGAAGCCATCTCCACAACATCAAGGTGCAAGGTGAAGCAGCTAGTGCTGATACAGTAGCTGCAGAAAGTGCTGTCTAGGACTTTTATTGCTAAAGAGAAGAAGTCAATGGCTGTCTTCAAAGCTGCAAAAGACAGGCTAACTCTCTTGTTAGGGGCTAATGCAGCTGGTGATTTCAAGTTAAAACCTATGATGATTTATCACTCAGAAAACTCTAGGGCCCTAAATAACTATTCAAAAGCTAGCCTTCCTGTTTATTATAAATCTAATTCAAAAGTTTGGATGACTGGAGATCTTTTCTCAAATTGGTTTGCAGACTATTTTAAGCTTACAGTTGAGACTTATTGCAAGGAAAAGAAAATTCCTTTTAAGATTTTACTTCTTGCATACAATGCCCCTGGCCCTCCTAGAGCTCTAATTGGTTTGTACAAGGAGATAAATGTTATTTTTCTACCTGCAAATACAACTTCATTGCTGCAGCCTATGGACCAAAGTGTAATTGCAGCGTTTACATTTATTACTTAAGAAGAACTTTTGCTACAGCTAAAAGTACCTTAGACAGTGATACAGTAGCTGGACATAAACAAAATAAATTAAAAGCATTTTGGAAAGGCTTCACGATTTTGGATAATATAAAAATTATTATAGATGCATGGGAGGAAGTTAAAGAAACAACATTGAAAGGTGCTTGGAAGAGGCTAATTCCCACACTTATGGATGATTTTGAAGGCTTTTAGAATTCAGTGAAGGAAGTCGCTACAAATGTTGTGGAAATGGCAAGGGAATTAGAATTGGAAGTCGAGCCTGAGAATGTGGTAGAATTGCTTGTCTCTCATGATGAGACCCTAATGGGCAAAGATCTTCTTCTGAATGAAGAGCAAAGAAGGATGTTTCACGAAGAGAAGTCCTATCCTGATGATATTCCTGCTATTGCTAGAGAAATGACCACTGAGGAATTGGAAGAAGCTATCAACTGTAGAGAAATAAGGATGGCAGCTTTTGAGAGAATTGATCCAAATTTTGAAAGAAGTTCTAAATTGAATGCAAGACTTCTAGACGACATTGTATGCTATAAAGAAATTCTAAGAGAAAGCAGATGGAAATTCATGAAACAAAGTTCATTGTTTTCCTACTTTGTGAAAGTACCATCGTAACCTTCGACAGAAACAGTTAGCCCTGAACAATCTTCAACGTCAACAGCAACATAAATCCCTGCAAGCGCTTCAACCAAGTTTCCATTGTCAAAATGAATAAGATTCGTTAATGAGTCAGATGATGAAAATGTGTCATCTCTTCCATCCTTCCTACAATAAATATATTCATTTTTTTCAAATTTATATTCGTCAGTCATTATAAGCTAAGGGTGAAAATATTAACGTAAGCAATGTGGGTACTGTATATTCATTTGATTTTCATATCGTTTTTGAGGCCTAGCTCTGTTGCTCACTTAATATATGATAGTTTAAACATGTTATTAGGCTATTATATGCATTCACAAGTGAAAATTAGGACATACTGTTCAAGATTTAGGCTTACATGGATGTCAGACAAACTAATGAGGCTCATGGCAGAGAAAAAAAAATGTGTGGGATGCATGCTAAATTATCAAGTGACACAGAAGCGAATGGCAGATATAAGCTAGTCTGCAAAGGGAGTTAGGCCAGTGAAGGCTGATTACAAGAAAGCTTTGGCAAAGGATGCAAAGGAAAACAACAAATATACAAATTTACTTATACAAACTCTAGAAAGAAGAAGATGAATCAGATTGTTCCATTTGATGTTGGTGGTTCGACTGTTGATGATCCTGCTCAGATAACTGACAAACTGAATCAGTATTTTGCATCTACATTCACAAATGAGGAATTCTATAAGGAAGGGGAGGACCGAAGTTTACCAAATTCTAACAAGGAGCTAAATGATTTTGTAATAACAGAGAGCAAATTGGAGGAGAAATTGTTGAAGTCAAACACAAAAAAGGCATCTGGGACAGATGGAATCTATCCAGTTATATTAAAGGAGGCAGCAAAGGAAGTAAGCAAACCCTTAGCCATAATTATGAGAGCATTCTTGGATTCAGAGGAGGTCCTCATGGACTGGAGATGTGCAAATGTATCCTCAATTCACGGAGGGGGTTTCATCAGAGGGTGACACACATAATTATACCTGTTATTTTAACTTCTAGTCCATGGAAAATAATGGCGTCACTGGTTCAAAAAGTGACGTAGGATCACCTAGACAAGAATAAAATAATAGTTCAGATACAGCATCGCTTTGTTAAGGGTAAGGCTGGTCTGACCAATTTTATTGGATACTACGATGTGGTCACAAAGGAAATGGATGCAAAAAATTATTTTGATATATACTAGGATTTCAGGAAAGCTTTTGATACTGTTGAACATGGAAGACTGCTGTACAAATCGGAGTGGTATGACATTAAGGGAAAGATGTTGCAATGGATAAAGGGATGGTTGAGTGGGAGACAGCAGAGTGGTAATAAATGAACCCTGCTCTATGTGGACTAATGTTATTAGTGGAGTCCCCCAGGGTTAGGTGCTGGGCCATTACTGTTTTATGTATTTATTAATGATATCAATGAAAGTATATCAGGCTTAATGTTGAAGTTTTCAGATGATACAAAGGTTGGCAGGGTATATAATGATAGTAAAGACAGTATGCGACTGCAACAGGATCTAGAAAAGTTAGATAGATGGGCTGAGAAGTGGCAACTAAAGTTTAATATTGGAAAATTCAAAGTACTGCTTATAAATTCAAAGTATTACTTAAGTAAGCAGTAACCCATGAGAAACTTACTGACTGTGTGGTACAACACTCAGGGAGGAGGAGAATGAAAAAGACCTGGGGGTAATTGTGCAGTCAGATATGAAGTTTTTTGAGCAGTGCAAGTGCCAGAGCAGTTCATGGAGTTTTCTCAATGAGATATAGGAATTTTGCTAGCAGAGACAAGGAGGTGATTATACCTTTGTATGAGACAATGGACAGGCCACAACTTGAGTACTGTTTACAGGTCAGGAGATCTCATTTTAGGAAGGATGTAGAGTTGTTAGAACAAGTACAGAGAAGGACAACAAGACTGGTGAGAGGAACAAAGGGGTTATCTTACCAGGAGAGGCTTAAATTCTGTAAGCTGCAGCATCTGGAGACTAGGCGCTTGCAAGGTGATCTGATTGAGCGTACAAGGCCTTGAATGGTTTGAGCAGGCTCAATGCTGATGAGCTACTTTGACTTGCTCAGATTAAGAACCTGAAGGGGCATAGATTCAAATTGAGGAATGACAGTTGTAGGACAGATGTGCAGAAGTTTGTCTTTAGCCAGTGAGTGGGTAGTTGATTGCTGGAACAGACTTCCATCTGTTGTTGTGGAAGGTTTTTTTTTTTTTTTTTTTTTTTTATTTATTTTTTTTTTTTGGCTGATGCTCTATAAGCTTGCTTCCTTGCATCATATACCTCAACTAATGCTAATGGATGCACTTCCTTAGATTTTATGTGTTTCTTAACTAACAGCATGACTTCTCCTCCTCCCTTTTTATCCTGTCTGTAGACATTGTACTACCAAATTCCAATTCTGCATTCCTAAGATTCCTAAGAGATGTGACACCACATCTCTGATATCCGAACAATATCCGCCTTTGATGTCTTGATCAGCACTTCGAATTCATCAAATTTATTTACTATACTCCTAGAATTGTTGTATGTGTAAGTATAAATGCACCTATTCTTACTCTTAGTTACCATAACACAGCCCGTGTATTTACTTGTTCCATGATGGCTCTCAGTAGTCCTTGAAATCCCCAGCACTTTGCTTTCCAGGCTGCTGCTCTTTCCAATAGAAGCAGTGCAAGAATCACTTCCACCTCTGCCTGCGGCTACTGCTAATCTATTAATCTGTGAATCCACCCAAGCTATCAGTTTTCCGACCCACCTAACACTGCCTCAATGGAATCAGCAAACACCCTTGCACCCTTTCTATTTAAGTATATCCCATACCTGTAGAAGCAGTCTCTTCTGTTAACAATCACAGACCAGCTGGAAAGAAAATTCTACCCCATGAGTCATGCACGATCTCTCCAGGGGCGAATTGATTGACAAGGCTCTCATCATTAACTCCCTCCTATCTTGTCTATGCAGAATTGCAGACACTTTCAAATTTAACCCTAACTCATGATTTTTTTCAATGTTGACCTGTACTTGTTAAGTAAGTCCGCAGATCTCTTACTCTTAATATAATTAGTGCCAACGTGTACAACAATATCACCCTTTTAAACTAGACACTTGTGAGAGACCTGATCAAAAATATTTAATGGACTGAGTTATCATAATGAAGATATTCGTACTCTTTTTTTGAACAACATACACAAGAAAAATGTTCAATTGAAAAACTGAAAATTCTTTCAGCAGAGAGTAACTGATTGTTGAAAGAAACTACCATCTGATGTTGTGTTGTGGTATTGGGTAATTTGAATAAATTCATGTAAGAGTTAGACACACTATTTGGGAAAATGGACAGATGGGATGGGTAGTGGTGTTTTTTTTTCGCTGATGCAGCATACACTTTCATCCACCTCCACTACTACTACTAATAATAAAGTATATTAATATTATTAAATAATTAAATATAAAATTTAATCAACACAAGTTTATGTTAAATATAAACTTGTGTTGTGAATTCTTTCAGCTGTCACTTAAACTAGTTTGGAACAGGATCAGGGTATGTCTTCCAGGGTCAAAAGTTGATAACGTTGTAGAGCAGATATCATCTTTTAAGGGCACAAAAGGTGATATTGTTGTACACGGAACTAATGACATTAAGAGTAAGAGATGTGCAGATTTACTAGTACAGGTCAATGTTGAAAAAAAGTCACGAGTTAGGGTTGAATATGAAAGTGTCTGCAATTCTGCCCAGACACGATAGGAGGAGGTATATGATGAAAGCCTTGTTGATCAATTTGGCCCTGGAGAGATTGTGCAAGGCTCAAGGGGTAGATTTTTTCAACCTGGTCTGTGCTTGTTGACAGGAGAGACTGCTTCTACAGGGATGGAGTACAATTAAATAGAAAGGGTGTGAGAATATTTGCTGATGCTATGGAGGCAGTGTTGGGTGTGTTGGGTGGCTAGCTTGGGGGATACATAGACTAAAAGGTTAACAGTGGCCATAGGCAGAGGCAAAACTGATTCTTGCACTGCTTCTATTAGAATGCGCAGCAGCCTGGAAAGCAAGGCAATGGAGATTTCCAGGACTGCTGGGAGTCATAGTGGAACAAATAAATACATGGGCTGTGTTAGTGTAACTAAGAGTAGAAACAGTTGCACATATACTTGCATGTACACCAATGCTAGGAGTTTAGTTAAAAAATTTGATAAGCTTGAAGTGCTAGTCAAGACATCAAAGGCAGATATTGTTCGGATATCAGAGAAGTGGTGTCACACAGCCATAAGCAGTGCAGAATTAGAATTTGGGGAGTACAGAGTGTACAGAAAGGATAGACAGTACAGGAAGGGAGGAGGGGTTATGCTGTTAGTTAAGAAACACATAAAATCTAAGGAAGTGCATCCAATTGATGTTGGTGGACAATGCAACGTTGAGTCTGTTTGGTGAAAAAAGAGCAGGTGTGCGTTATAAGCCTAATGAATCTGATGAGTATAATGAGCAATTATGCAGAGAAATAGAGGGCCAGTAAATCAGAATGTCTTATAATGGGGGATTTTAACTTTCCAGATATTGACAGGAACTTGTGTTGGTCACTCACACACTAGCAAGACTTTTGTAGATTTATTGGATGACTGTTTTCTACAACAACGTGTTCGAGAGGCAACCAGAGGGAGTAATACTCTTGATCTGATTATTAAGCAGTGATTATTCATGCATTAAGAATTTGCAGATAAAGGACCCACTGGGTGACAGTGATCATAATGTACTGATGTGGTAATTACTTAAAGATGTAAGTACCATCAAGGCTAAAGGGAAGGGCTTTTGCATTCGTAAAGGTGACTACAGGGGTCTCAGACAGTTTTTAGCAGTGATTATTCATGCATTAAGAATTTGCAGATAAAGGACCCACTGGGTGACAGTGATCATAATGTACTGATGTGGTAATTACTTAAAGATGTAAGTACCATCAAGGCTAAAGGGAAGGGCGTTTGCATTCGTAAAGGTGACTACAGGGGTCTCAGACAGTTTTTAAATTCTGTACAGTGGGATCAACTGATGATGATCCCACTGTACAGATCACCAACATTAAATATTAAATGTGAAGCCTTCAGGGACATAATTTTGGAGGCTACTAGGCTTTTCATTCCAATCAAGAAATACGGTTCAAAGTTTAGGCCTAAATGGAGGTCAGATGAACTAATGAGGCTCATGGCACAGAAGAAAAATGTATAGGATGCATATAAACTATCAGGTGAAAAGGATGCAAAGAAAAACAACAAGGAGTTCTTTACTTATGCAAACTGTAGAAGGAAAGAGATTAATCAGATTGGACCACTTAACATAGATGGGTTAACTATTGATGATCATGCTAAGGTAGCTGATAAATTGAATGAGTATTTTGCATCTACATTCACACATGAGGAGTTATTAATGAGGGGAGTGCCAGAAGTTTATCAAACTCTAACAGGGAGCTAAGTGATTTTGTAATAACTGAGAGCAAAGTGGAGGAGAAATTGTTGAAGTTAAACATAAAAAAGGCACCTGAGGTGGATGGGATCTATATTAAAGGAGGCAGCAAAGGAAGTAAGCAAACCCTTAGCCATAATTATGAAACCTTCCTTGGACTCAGGTGACTGCAGGTGTGCAAATTTATCACCAATTCACAAAGGAGGTTAAAAGGTGTCACAAGTAACTATAGACCTGTTAGTTTAACTTGTGTTCTGCGGAAAATAATGGAATCACTGGTTAAAGAAGCATTGCAGGATTATCTAAACAAGACTGCGGTAATAGTTAAGACACAGCATGGGTTTGTTAAAGGGAGGACTTGTCTGATCAAATTGATTGGATACTATGATGTGGTCACAAAGGAACTGAATGCCAAAAATAATTTTGATATCATATAGTTGGATTTCAGGAAAGCTTCTGATACAGTTGCACATGGAAGACTGCTGTACAAATTGGAGAGGTATGGCATTAATGGTAAGTTGCTACAATGGATAAAGGGATGGTTGAGTTTGGTTTTGATTTTATTGGCGCATTAGCTACTAAGGCTATAGATGGTTGAGTGGAAGATGACAGAGAGTGGTTATCAATGCACACTGCTCTTCGTGGACAAATATTATTAGTGGAATTCCCCAGGGTTCGGTGTTGGGCCCATTGTTGTTTTGTATATTTATCAATGATATTGATGAAGGTATATCAGATTTAATGTATGTTCATGTTTGCAGATGATACAAAGGTTGGCAGGGTTCTTAACGACAGTAGAGACAGTATGCTACTCCAACTGGATCTAGATAAGTTGGGCATATGGGCTGAAAAGTGGCAACTGAAGTTTAACATTGACAAATGCAAAGTACTGCATATGGGTAGCAAGCATTAATGATATTCCCATTGACACCCGAACTGCTACAACTTCTAAGGAGGTTTGTAGCTGGAGATGTCTTCACTGTATAGTAGATTTTACAAGAACAGCTATCCCTCCATGAGCAGGACCATCAGAATCTCTGTCTCGTCTAAACATGGTGTAATTTTTGAATCTGAAAGAGACTTTTGGTAACAGAAATGGTTCCTGTAAACATACACCTACTGCATTTGTTTGAAAAAGTAAATCACTCAGGTCATCAAAATTACTGTGTAATCCTCTACAGTTCCATTGTATGAATTTATTCATTGTTTGGGTTTGATTGAGGAAGATTGATCTGACTGTTTTTTCTGAGAAGGCTTCAGTCTGCTTTGTTTAGATTTTTCGTTCTTTGAAAAGGTTGGGCATCCTGTTTCTATGGTATCATTAGCATATAATTCTAAAACTGATAATTCATCCTCTGGTTGAACATCAATGGAAATTTTCCATTTTCCTATTGCATTGTTTCACTTTTTCCTGGTCTTCAACAATTGCTGATTTTGCCATTTCAGGCAATGATGAGATAACATTAGTTGGGATACTAATTGGCGTATTGCTGGTCTTGTTGACTGTAAGTTTCTTTTTGGATGTCAGCGCAGTTTTGGCCCAGGTGGAAAAAGAACTGCTTGGTTCTATGGAGACATCTGCTTGTGTTGCAAATGAGTGGCTACTTCTGGTTACTGAAGTGTATGATCTGCTAGGCAGGGTTAACAGCACTTGCTTTCTTGCCTCAGGATATGTGACTTTATGCTGCAGTCTGCGCATGGCTGTACTTCTGGCACTTAAAGCAGTGAATGGGATTCGGGATGTAGTAGTAGTAGTAGTGGTGGTGGTGGCATGTGATGCAAGAAAGCAAGTATATAAGCTTATGCAGCTTCAGTCAAAAAAAAAATAAATAAAATAAAAAATAATAAAAATCACACCATTCCCTCCAAATGCCTGTCCACTTCCTCCTTAAATTTATTTAACGTATCAACTTCCACAACGACACATGGAAGTTTGTTCCAGCAATTAACCACCCGCTGGCTAAAGGCAAATTTCCACACATCTATTCTACATCTGTCTTTTCTTAATTTGAATTTATGCCCCCTTAGATTCATAATCTGAACAAGTGGAAGGATCCCATCAGACTTCAGCGTGTTCAACCCATTCAAGGCCTTATACACCTCAATCAGATCACCGCACAGGTGCCTACTTTCCAGCCACTGCAATTTGCAGAACTTAAGCCTCTCTTGGTAAGACGATCCCTTCATTCTCCTCACCAATCTTGTTGCCCTTCTCTGTACATGTTCAAGCAAATGTACATCCTTCCTAAAATGAGGCCTCCAGACCTGTAAGCAGTACTCAAGGCGTGGCCTGACCATTGCCTTATACAGAGGGACAATCACCTCCTTTTCCCTGCTAGCAAAATTCCTATATATCACTGACAAAACCCCATGACCTGCCCTGGCAGCCTGTCTGCATTGCTCAGAAAACTTCATATCTGACTGCACAATTACTCCCAGGTCTTTTTCATTTTCTACCACCCTCAGTGTAGTACCACACAGTTGGTACGTTCCTCTGGGGTTATTTCTACCCATATACAGTACTTTGCATTTGTCAATGTTAAACTTCAGTTGCCACTTCTCATCCCATCTTCCCAAATTTTCTAGATGCTGTTGCAGTAGCACACTGCCATTACTGTCATTAACAACCCTGCCAACATACCTTCATACATAAAATGAATGAAGGTATGAAATACAATACAAGTATATGATGTATCACCTGAAGAAATCAATACCTGTTACTTTGGATGATGTGCAACTTGACCTAGATGCTTCTTTAACATCTGAGAAGAGAAGGCTTCATTCCATTTATGTAGATAAATGGCAAAGAGACTAGTCAGAGTTCAGAACTTGGTGCCGTGACCAGAGAGTTTTTACCATCAGTGATGAAGTTTAGGAAGAGAGAACCTTTGTGGTTTGTGCCTGGATTGCATGGCACATTTTTACTCACCAATCACAGGACTATTAACAGAAAATTATTTAAATTAGGATTGTCTCCTACCCCACTTTGTCTTTGTGGACAGGAAGAGAGTATTGACCACATTATTTTTGATTGTCAGTATTATCAAGACTACATGCGTAAACTCCAGCTTGTTTCAGATACCTTCACAATGGGAAATAAACCTTCGCTTATCCAATCTCAAGCAGCATTTGTAGCACTGAACACATTTGCCTCAATTGCTTTTTAAAGACGAGGAGAGCTTAGACTTGCTAATTTGGGATAATTTTATCAGGAGTCGATGATGATTAGATACTCATTGTAACCAAATATACTCTGCTAGACATTGATCATGTTCTTGTATATGGTGTTCTTCTGTTAAACTTCAGTTGACACTTCTCATCCCATCTTCCCAAATTTTCTAGATGCTGTTGCAGTAGCACACTGCCATTAATAACCCTGCCAGCCTTTGTATCATCTGCAAACTTCGACACTAAACCTGATATACCTTCATCAATATAGTAGTAGTATGTGATGCAGGAAAGCAAATGTATGAGCTTATGCATCATCAGCCAAAAAAAAAAAAATCACACCATTCCCTCCAAATGCCTGTCCAGTTCCTCCTTAAATTTATTCAACCTATCAACTTCCACAACGACAGATGGAAGTTTGTTCCAGCAATTAACCACCCGCTGGCTAAATTTTATATCATTGATAAATATACAAAACAATAGAGGACCCAACACCGAACCCTGTGGGACTCCACTAATAACATTAGTCCACGAAGAGCAGCACCCATTAATTACCACCCTTTGTCTTCTCCCACTCAACCATCCTTTTATCCATTGTAGCAACTTATCCCTTAATACCATTCTGCTCCAATTTGTATAATAGTCTTCCATGCGCAACAATGTAAGGTCGAATCTTGCAGTTTAAGTAACCTGCTTTGACAGACGATGGAAGATTCAGAGTGCGGAACGTCAAAATAATGGACCTGGTTGGTAGTAGGTTGCCATCTTTTTTGGTCATTATTCTCAGAGCATGTGTCACCTTTTGTTCGCTAAGCTCTTGTACTATTTCTTCTTCAGAGACATTTAGTAAGTCCCATTCACTGATAACGCCTTTAGACGTGTTCAGAGTGTTATGGGGCATAACTGACACTGGAATATTGTTGAATGTTGTTAAATTTAACAATTTTTCTGAATGAGATGTTTTTGAAGTTTCAATTAAAAGGTCTCCAGATTGGAGACGCTTCGCCATTTTAGGGGATCCAACAACCGATTCTAAACATTTCTGTATCAGAAAGGGCAATAGCTTGCTGACAGGTTGTGTGGATAATGAGTGCATTATAAGAAATGCTGGCATATCTCAAATCTGTTTTTCAGTCCGAAGTCTCTTCAGACGATTCGACTCATGTTCTGAGACAGAGCTAACAACTTTTCCGGCTGTGGGCTCCAGAGATGGATATTCACTGCAATCCATCGTTGCTCCTTTTAGCCCTGGAAGAGGGAATTCCTTCTCCCAGGTTAACAGCCCCGCCATGTAGAGGCAGGAGCGGTGCCAACCAGTGACCAAGTGATCAGCACAAGAGGAGAGCAGTACGTTGCTGCAGGTACGTTGCTTGCAATAATGTTGCAAGCAGGGTTAGCAGTAACATTGCTAGCATTGAGGCAGTGACGTTGCTCAGCAAGGGAAGCAGTAATGTTGTGAGTGTTGAGGGTTTATGAAAGCACTAGTACTCGCCCTAGGAAAAATGCTAGAAAAATCGCTTGGGAACTATCGCTTGGCACTCAGGGCCCATGAGTGAAGATTTTGTAGAATTAGGATTTAGAAGGATCAAAGTTACCTAAGTTATCTGCCATTATAGAGGGAGCTGTGGATCAGCATTTATGGAAATGAATATGTATAGCCAAGGCTTTTTGCATACTGAACTGAATATCAATCATCTAGTATGTTTTGTTACTCATTACTTTATAACAATTGCTAAAACAGCTAATTAGTAGGAATACTCACCCAGAAAGAAGCAAGGCATGATCCCATTGGTGTTTTGAACCTTTTTTATACTGCTTTTTGCTATGTTGCCAGATACAAAAGTTGGTTAAATAGGTATCAATATTATCAGATGGCACCAAGTCCTAAAAAAAATGAGAGAACAAACCTTTATTGGTAAGTAGTCACTATCTCTCATATTTAATTTGAATAAACTGCAGATTCGAATGCAGAAAACATTAATTACACAATAAATGGATTATGATGAATATCTGAGTAAAGTACCATATTTATCTGGCTCTATTACTTCCACTTTAATTCAATGCTGAAACTGACAAAAATCATTGTAGAATCTTAACCATCATACCAATAATTTAATAAGTGAATTGGAAAATTCTTTATAATTATAATTTTGATTAATCTCTGAATATTCATTAATCTCTGAATATTCAAACATGCATTGACTAATATGTGAAGGCAAGACAAAGTTGCTCATATACTTATGGTGACTGTCTTTCTTTAAACAGCAAGTAGAAATATAAAAATAGTACAACCATACTGCACTTATGCAAAATAATAACAAAAATAAAAAAAACCTGGAAAATAATAATAAAAATCAAAAATTGTGAGAGCACAGCATCACAAATACTATACTTTCACAATTTTTGATTTTTATTATAAGTTTATTCAACCATGTGATTAGAAAATAAATATTTGCCTTATTTATTGTAATTAATAAATATAAATTCTGAAAGTAGGAATTTTGAATTACTTTTTTGAACAGTGAACCAGGCACAGGGAAAATTTATTTATTATTATTGGTACTGGCATATGACAGAGAAGCAAACTTAGCTTTGGCATTAGCTCAAAACCACAAAAAAAAAAAAAAAAAAAAACTATCCACCTTATCTGTCCGTTCTTTCTAATAATTTGTCTACTTCTTTCTTAAATTTATCCAAGCTATGCAACACTTCCACAATGCTAGATAGTAGTTTGTTCCAACAATCAATTACTCTCTGAATGAAAGAATATTTTTGCACATCTCTACTGCAGCCATCCTTTTTCAATTTAAGTTTATGCTGCTTATGTGCATTTTCTGAGAAAGAGTAAGGAACCCATCATAATTAAATTTACTCAATCCATTTAAAACCTTAAACACTTCAATCAGGTCTCCTCACAATTGACCAGTTTCCAACCACTTCAATTTGCAAAACTAAAGTCTTTTATTTGTTTAAGGATCCACTCTATGTTGTAGAGCGGATATCCTCTTTTAAGGACACAAAAGGTGATATAGTTGTACACTTTGGCACTAATGATATTAAGAGTAGGAGACCGGCAGAATTACTTAACAAGTACAGGTCACTTTTGAAAAAAAGCCGTGAATTAGGGTTGAATTTGAAAGTGTCTGCAATTCTGCCCTAACATATGGGTAGAAGTAACCCCAGAGAAAATTTGGGAAGATGGGATGAGAAGTGGCAACTGAAGTTTAACATTGACAAATGCAAAGTACTGTATATGGGTAGAAGTAACCCCAGAGGAACGTACCAACTGTGTGGTACTACACTGAGGGTGGTAAAAAGTAAAGTGCAGCCATTATCAACCCACTGCAGGATGGAAGCCTCCTCAACAATTCATGTTAAGGGAAATGGATCATAATCTGCCACGCTGGTCCAGTGCGGGTTGGCAGATCGACCGTATTCAGCAGTCAGGGGCTTGAACCCCGGTCTACTCAAAGAGCGTGTGCTACTGCACTCCCGCTCCTGCCCACTCGGCTACGGACTGAGGGTGGTAGAAAATGAAAAAGACCTGGGAGTAATTGTGCAGTCAGATATGAAGTTTTCTGAGCAATGCAGACAGGCTGCCAGGGCAGGTCATGAGGTTTTGTCAGTGATATATAGGAATTTTGCTAGCAGGGAAAAGGAGGTGATTGTCCCTCTGTATAAGGCAATGGTCAGGCCACGCCTTGAGTACTGCGTACAGGTCTGGAGGCCTCATTTTAGGAAGGATGTACATTTGCTTCAGCATGTACAGAGAAGGGCAACAAGACTTGTGAGGGGAATGAAGGGATCCTCTTATCAAGAGAGGCTTAAGTTCTGCAAATTGCAGTGGCTGGAGACTAGGCACCTGAGCAGTGATCTGATTGAGGTGTATAAGGCCTTGAATGGGTTCAGCACGCTGAATTCTGATAGGATCCTTCCACTTGTTCAGATTACGAACCTAAGGGGGCATAAATTCAAATTAAGAAAGGACAGATGTAGAATAGATGTGTGGAAATTTGCCTTTAGCCAGCGGGTGGTTAATTGCTGGAACAAACTTCCATCTGTCGTTGTGGAAGTTGATAGGTTGAATAAATTTAAGGAGGAACTGGACAGGCATTTGGAGGGAATGGTGTGATTTTTTTTTTGGCTGATGCTGCATAAGCTCATACACTTGCTTTCTTGCATCACATGCCACAACAACTACTACTACTACATGACAGGAGGGAGTATATGATGAGAGCCTTGTCGATCAATTCGGCCCTGGAAAGACTGTGCAAGGCTCAACAGGTAGAATTTTTTTCAGCCAGGTTTGTACTTGTTAACAGGAGAGACTGCTTCTACAGGGATGGGATACACTTAAATAGAAAGGGTGCAAGAATATTTGCTGATGCTATCGAGGCAGTGTTAGGTGGGTCGGAAAACTGCTACTTCTTGCACTGCTTCTATTGAAATGAGCAGCAGCCTGGAAAACAAGATGCAGGATATTTCAGAGACTGCTGGGAGTCATTGCGGTACAAGTAATCACATGGGTTGTGTTAGGGTAGCTAAGAATAGGAACAGGTGCATGTATACTTGCATGTACACCAATGCTAGGAGTTTGGTAAATAAATTTTATGAATTTGAGGTATTACTCAAAACATCAAAGGCAGATATTGTTGGGATATCAGAGACGTGGTGTCACACAGATATAAGGAATGCAGAACTGGAATTTGGGAAGTACAATGTGTACAGAAAGGATAGACAGGATAGGAAGGGAGGAGGGGTTATGCTATTAGTTAAGAAACTAATAAAATCCAAGGAAGTGAGGCCAGTCGACATCACTGGACAGTGCAGTGTCGAGTCAGTTTGGCGTGACATAAGCATTGGGAGATCAAAATTGAGAGTAGGAGTGTGCTATAGGCCTAATGACTCTGATGAGTATAATAAGAAACTGTACAGGGAAGTAGAGTGAGCCAGTAAATCAGGGAGTCTTATAATGGGGGATTTTAATTTCCCAGATATTGACTGGAATTTGTGGGTTGGTCACTCACACACTAGCAAGGTTTTTGGGGATTTATTGGATGATTGTTTTCTACATTAGCATGTTCCGGAGGCAACTAGAGGGAGTAATACTCTTGATCTGATTATCAGTAGTGATTTTTCATGCATTAAGAATCTCCACATAAAGGAACCACTAGGTGGCAGCGATCACAGTGTGCTGAAGTGGGATTTAACCAAAGAGATAACTATCATCAGGGGTAAAGGGAAGGGTTATTGCTTTCGTAAAGGCGACTACGATGGTCTGAGACAGTATTTAAATTCTATACAGTGGGACCAACTAATGACGTTGCCAACAGCAAATTCAAAATGGGAAACATTCAAAGAACTTATCTTGGAAGCTACTAGGCTTTACATACCAACTAAGAAGTATTGTTCAAGGTTTAGGTCTAAATGGATGTCAGATGAACTAATGAGACATATGGCAGAGAAGAAATATGCATGGGATACATATAAATTAACACGTGACACAGAATCCTATGATAGATATAAGTGGATCTGTAACCAAGTTACAAAGGAGGTTAGGCAGGCAAAGGCAGATTACGAGAAATCTATGGCAAGGGATGCAAAGAAAAACAGCAAAGCGTTCTTTACTTATGCAAACTCTAGAAGGAAGAGGATGAATCAGATTGGTCCACTTGATATCGATGGTTCAACTGTTGATGATCCTGCTCAGGTAGCTAACAAACTAAATGAATATTTTGCATCGACATTCACACATGAGGAGTTATTCAGCGAGGGGAATGCCAGAGGTATATTCAACTCTGGCAGTAAGCTAGATAATCTTGTAATAACTGAGAATAAAGTGGAGGAGAAATTGTTGAAGGTAAACACAGGAAAGGCACCTGGGGTGGATGGGATCTATCCGGTTATATTAAAAGAGGCAGCAAAGGAAGAAAGCAAACCTTTAGCTATAATTATGAGAGCTTCCTTGGACTCAGGGGAGGTACCCATAGACTGCAGATGTGCAAATGTGACCCCAATTCACAAACCAACTAAGAAGTATTGTTCAAGGTTTAGGTCTAAATGGATGTCAGATGAACTAATGAGACATATGGCAAAGAAGAAAAATGCATGGGACACATATAAATTAACATGTGGCACAGAAGCCTATGATAGATATAAGCTGGTCTGTATCCAATTTACAAAGGAGGTTAGGCAGGCGAAGGCAGATTACAAGAAATCTTTGGCAAAGTATGGAAAGAAATACAGCAAAGAGTTCTTTACTTATGTAAACTCTAGAAGGAAGGGTTGTTGTCGTTATTTGGTTTTTAGCAGCATTAGCAACTAAGGCCATATTGCTGCAGGGATATGCGGTGGTCATTCCCTGACCTTTCCGCATCCTCCGTATTTGGTGGTCATGGGGTCGAACCCCGGTCTAATCAAGAAGCATGTGCTACGCACTGCTGCTCCTGCCCACCTGGCTACTGAGGCGCCTAGAAGGAAGGGATGAATCAGATTGGTCCACTTGATATTGATGGTTCAACTGTTGATGATCCTGCTCAGGAAGCTAACAAACTAAATGAATATTTTGCATTGACATTCACACGTGAGGAGTTATTCAGCGAGGGGAATGCCAGAAGTAATTCAACTCTGGCAGTAAGCTAGACAATGTTGAAATAACTGAGAGTAAAGTGAGGGAGAAATCGTTGAAGATAAACACAAGAAAGGCACCTGCGGTGGATGGGATCTATCCAGTTATATTAAAGGAGGCAGCAGAGGAAGTAAGAAAATGCTTAGCCATAATTATGAGAGCTTCCTTGGAGATGCACATCTCCAAGGAAGAGTTTCCTGGAGATGTGCAAATGTGATCCCAATTCACAAAGGAGGATCAAAGGCTGACACAATTAATTATAGAACTGTGAGTTTAACTTATGTTTCAGGAAAATTAATGGAGGCGCTGGTTAAAGAAGCACTGCAGGATCATCTAGACAAGACTTCGGTTATAGCTCGGACACAGCATGGTTTTGTTAAGGGAAAGTCTTGTCTGACCAATTTGATTGAATACTACGATGCAGTCACAAAAGAACTGGATGCGGGGAATAACTTTGATATTATATATTTGGATCTTAGAAAGACTTTTGATACTGTAGCACATGGACTGCTGCACAAATTGGAGCAGCATGGCATTGGAGGCAAATTGCTGCTATGGATAAAGGGATGATTGAGGGGGAGAAGACAGAGAGTGGTAATCAATGGACACTGCTCATCGTGGACTAATGTTATTAGTAGAGTTCCTCGGGGTTCAGTGTTGGGTCCATTATTGTTTTCTGTATTTATAAATGATACCGATGATGGTATATATATCAAGCTTACTGTCTGCAGACGATACAAAGGTTGGCAGGGTTGTTAGGGACACTACTGATGCTATGCTGCTGCAACAGGATCTGAAAAGGTTGAGCAGATGAGCTGAGAGGTGGCAAATGAAGTTTAACATTGACAAATTTAAAGTACTACATATGGGAAACAGTAACCCCAGAGCAACGTATCAACTCTGTGGTACTACACTGACAGTGGTAGAGAATGAAAAGGACCTGGGGGTAATGGTGCAGGCAGATTTGAAGTTCTCGGAGCAGTGCAGACGGGCTGCAAGAGTAGCTCATGGTGTCTTGTCAATGATATACAGAATTTTGCTAGCAGGGATAAGGGGGTGATTGTCCCTTTGTATAAGGCAATGGTCAGGCCATGCCTTGAGTACTATACAGGTCTCGAGGCCTCATTTTAAGAAGGATGTAGAGCTGCTGGAATGAGTACAGAGAAGGGCAACAAGACTAGTGAATGGAACAAAGGGTTGCTTTTACGAAGAAAGGTTTAAGTTTTGCAAATTACAGTGTCTGGAGACTAGGCACCGGCGAGGTGATCTGATTGAGGTGTATAAAGCCTTGAATGGTTTGAGCATGCTCAATGCCGATGGGATTCTTCCTCTTGCTCAGAATAATCACCTGAGAGAGCATAAATTCAGATTGAGGAAAGACAGATGTAGGATAAATGTGCGGAAATTTGCCTTTAGCCTGCGGGCAGTTGGTTGGTGGAACAGACTTCCATCCCTTGTTGTGTAAGTTTATAGTCTAAATAAATTTAAGGCTCAGCTGGACAGGTATTTCGAATGAACAGAGGGGTGAAATTGAAGTGTTTTTTTTTTTTTTTTTTTTTGGCTGATGCTGCATAAGCTTTCTTTCTTGCATCATATGCCTCTGCTAATGTTAAGAGTATCTATTTGTGTTCTTGACTAATTTGGTTGCTCTTCTCTGCACCTATTCTAAGAAATTCACATTTTTCTTAAAATGAAGCTTCCAAACCTGTATACAGTATTCAAGATGTAGTCTTGAATTGCACCTTATATAATTGCACTATTGCACCTTATATAATTGGATAATTACCTGCTTGTTCCTAGCACAGTTCCTGTATATCATTCACAGAAACCCCTGAGCTGTTCTAGAAGCCGGTTTGAACTGCTCGGGGAATTTCATGTTGGACTGTACAATTACCCCTAGGTCCTCTTTCATTCTCCATCACACCGAGCATGGTACCTTGATTTATCAATGTTAAACCTCAATTGCCACTTCTCAGCCCATCTGCCTAATTTATCTAGGTCTTGCTGCAACATCATGTCTTGATTCCTATCATTAACTGCTCTGCCAACCTTTGTATCATCTGCAAACATAGAAAATAAATGATATGCCTACACTGATATTGTTAAAAAATACTGTAAACAATAAGTGACCCAGCAATGAATCTTAAGGGATTCCATTAATAACATTAGTCCATACAATTCCATTCCTTTTAAGATGATCCTGCAATATTTCTTTAACTAATGATTCCATTATTTTCTCTGGAACCAAAGAAGTCAAGCTTAAAGAGAGTAAAGTGCAGCCATTATCAACTCACTGGATGATGGAAGCCTCCTCAACAATTCATGCTGAGTGAAATGGACCATAATCTGCCATGCTGGTCCAATGCGGGTTGGCAGATCAACCGTATTCAGCAGTCAGGGGCTTGAACCCCAGTCTACTCAAAGAGCGTGTGCTACTGCACTCCGACTCCTGACTACTCGGCTACGGAGGCCGAGCTTACAGATCTATAATTGCTTATGTAACCCTTTATCTCCCTTTGTGAATAGCAGACACAACTGCACACCTCAAAATGACCTCACAGGAACCTCTCTCTATCTCTTTTGCTGCTTCCTTTAATATAACTACATAGAGCCTATCAGCCCCAATGTCTTATTACTTTTAGCTTCAGTAATTTCTCTTTCACCTTCTTCTCATTTATAACAAAATATTTTAGCTACGAGTTATAAACTGCTCTACTTTGGGTATTCCCATCCCTAAAATCTTCTTCACATGTGAATGCAGATGCAAAGTATTTATTTAGTTTGCCAGAAACCTAAACAGGATTATCCATAGTAATACCATTCATATCTAGCAGGCCAATGTCATTCATCTCTTTTCTTCTACAGTTAACATAAGTAAGAATTCCTTGCTACTTTTATTTGCATTCTTAGTCAAGGACTTCTCATAATCTGCTTTAGTTTGTCTAACCTGCTTCTTGATCCGATTGTAGACTAGTCTGTACATACTATAGGATTCCAGGTCCCCCTGCTAATTTATAATCCTCCCATGCATTTTACTTTCTTGCCACTAGTCTTCTCAGTTCATTTGACATCTAGTTAGGTCTAAATCTTGAACTGTATCTCTTATTTGGTATAAACTGCTTAATAGTTTCTATGATTACTTCCCTGAATGCCTCCCAGAATTTGCAGTAGGTAAAATCATCAGTTGGTCCCACTGAAAGGAATTTAAAAACAGCAAAGAATACTGTAGATACCTTTATGAAAACAAAATTCCTTCACCTTAATCTTTGATAGCAGTTATATCTTTAAGTATATCCCACATCAATATATTATGATCACTGTCAACTAGTGTTTCCTTTATCTGATTATTCTTAATGCACAAAGAGTCACTGCTGATAATCAGATCAAGAGTATTGCTTTCTCTTCTTGCAT
The DNA here is from genome assembly GCF_048544385.1 of Mastigoproctus giganteus. Classification (NCBI taxonomy): domain Eukaryota; kingdom Metazoa; phylum Arthropoda; class Arachnida; order Uropygi; family Thelyphonidae; genus Mastigoproctus; species Mastigoproctus giganteus. The sequence goes on along the minus strand of NC_143586.1, from coordinate 166,437,763 downwards.
TTCTAACAATCTGCAGTAGAAAGTCATCCAATAAATTCATTAGAAAATTTGTTATTGTGCGAGTGACCAAACCAAAAATTCCAGTCAATGTCTGGAAAGTTCAAGTCTCCATTATAACACATTCAGATCTACTGGACCACTCTACCAGTCCGTGTTGTTGTTCATTATACTCGTCACAATCATTTGGCCTATGCCAGACTCCTATTGTCATTTTAGTTTTCCCAGTGCTTAATTCACATCAAACCGACTGAATGCAATGACAACCAACATCACTTGGGTGTACCTCTTTAGATTCTATTGTGCTTCTTAATCAAGAGCATATTACTCCTCCTGTCGTGTGTGTGTGTGTGTGTGTGTGTGTGTGTGTGTGTGTGTGTGTGTGTGTGTGTGTGTGTGTGTGTGTGTGTGTGTGTGTGTGTGTTTATGACTGGATGAATGTGTCTGTACAAGATCATGTATGATTGAGAAACAATATGTGCTCAGGTATGAATGTGTATGCACATGGTTGTGACTGCTTGAATATATGCTTGCATGAGAGTGTTAAATAAATGTGTTCCAAGGTTTTAAAATACTGAGTTATCTGTTTAACCCACTAATATTTGTATATGGGAGGCCTTGAGCTGTCTGAATGCGTGTGTATGTGAGCAAATGTGTGGGTAACTGTGTTGTGAGAATATGAATAAACGACTGTCCGGCTATCTAAAAGGCTGTCTCCCATGTGCAATAAGATATATGTACTGTGCCACCCTGCCTAAAAAATATGTAGCTATACTCTTTTTCCCAAATGGAGGAGGAGGAAAGATTAACTGCTGGGAAAGTGCACACATGTGAATCTCATGTGGTTGGTCCTGCAGGGGGGGGAGGTTCAGAGCTCCCTCCATCTTGTGCAGGCAACCAGCTGAGAGTGAGTGGCCTTAGCCTCAAAAAAAAAAAAAAAAAAAAAAAATTGTGCTGTTCCATTTTCAAGGTGCAGTAATGATAGAACTGAAAGATGCAGTGCAACAGTGTCCCTTAAATATTCATGTGGTGTACCCTTGGATACATGTTAAAAAAAAATCAAATCCCACTGAAGGCCAAGATGTAAGTGCAAATGGTGAACAGAAGGATGTGTAAATGTTATGGAATGTATTTGTTTCGCATGTGCCCCTGTGTACCTATTTAAAAAAAAAAAAAAAAGTGTACTGTGTGCATGCTGCTGAGAATGATGTGCAATTGATGAGTATAGGTTTTTTTTTTTTTTTTATGTAAACCCCAAACACGAGAGGTATTAGAATCTATAGTACTTAGTAAGGTGTTGGGTTGGAGGTTGAGAAGACGAAAGAAGATATTTGTTGAAATTGGACTTGAACTTCTGTAGACTGTAATTTTCAGGAAATACATATGAAGGAAGGTTGTTCCAGAAAACGGCAGTTGAATGAATAAACAAGGAAGATGAACAGTTGGTCCTGTGAGTTTGAAGTTGGACAGTAAATGGCTGTTGGCGGCACGTGTTCGGACTGTTTTGAAAGAAAGAGTGGGAATTATAGAAGTCAATTCAGAAGAACAGTGCCCATGGAAATATCTGCAAAAGAGGCATGCAGCAGAAACAGTACATCTATGACACAGCGAGTGGAGAGACTCTGTTAGAGATAAATCATTAATTAACCTAACTGCCCTCTTCTGAACGGAATCAAGAAGCCTGAGAGAGGTTTTGGGGTGCAGCACCCCCAGATGTGTCATTTTGCCTATAAATCGGAGTATCACCAAAGATAAGCACAGGAGCAGAAGAATTCTCTTTGCGAGATATAAAACAAGACGGAGTTTTAGGATTGAAATCAACTAAGTTGTCTTTGTCCCACTGGAGAATTACCTGAAGATCGGCATTTAAGGAATTGGTAGCAGATTTTCGAGAAGTTGAAGCTGATTGAACAAGGCAAGGTTTCTCAAAATGGAAAGTGGAATGCAATGTGCTATCATTGGCCAAACTATGGATAGGATTTCCAGTCAATGGAAGAAGGTCATTAATATACTAGAGGAAAAGAGTGGGGGAAAGAACTGAACCTTGGGGGAGGGACACCAGCATTAGTGGAGAAGATAGAAGACAGGGAGCCATCTACCATCACCCTCAGTAAGCGATCAGAGAGAAAACTGGATAACCAATTACTAAAAACAGTTGGCAAACCATAAGATGGAAGCTTGTTTAGAAGACCTTTATGCCAAACATGATCGAAAGCCTTTGAGATATCAAGAGCAACTGCTTGTGTTTCACCAAACTTTTCCACTGAATTTGTGGATCGACACTGATATAATCCATACTGGAGATCGTTGATCAGATGGAAGGTTTCTAGGTAGTTTAAGAGTTAGCAGTTAATTCATTTCTCCATTACTTTAGAAAGAGTAGAAGTAATTGCAATGGGATGATAATTGGATGGGAGGGATTTGTCACCCTTCTTAGGAACTGGCTGAATATAAGCAAATTTCCAAGCAGAAGGAAAAACACCTCTGGAATAAGAAAGTGAAAAAAGGCAGCAAAGAATAGGAGTAAGTTCAGGAGCACAGGTTTTGAGAACAAGTGGAGAAATACCATCGGGACCTGGAGCATCAAGATTCGTCAAAATTCTTCTGACATCATTTTGACGGAAGACCACAGGAGGCACTGAATGGAGCATGTTGGGAATGGTGGGAGGTGTTTTACCAAGATCATTAATACATGAGTTGGAGGAAAAATGGGATGTCAAAAAAGTCAGCTTTATCCTTGGCTGAAGTGACAACAGAACCATTTGGTTTGGACAGAAGTGGGAGCAGAGATGGGCAAAAGTTGTGGCCAATAGCTTTGGCAAGAGACCAGAATGCTCGGCTACCATTAGGGCAAGAAGCAAGTTTTCTACTCTTAGCCTGTTCGAACTCTAATTTGGACTGATTAATAACTGCTTTAAAATTGTTGTGAGCTTTGGTGTATGCAAAATTACAATATGCAACGTTCTTCTCTTGAACAGCCTTAGCACATTTATTGGAAAACCAAGGTTTAGATAAAGGACGAGATTTCAAAGTGGAGTGTGGGATAAAGGATTCCATTGCTGCAAGAATAATTTCACTGACATGATCTGAGCAAACGTTGATATCAGAAGTTTTGAAACAGTAATCTGACCAAGGAAAAGAAATCTCGCAGGTGATCCCATTTTGCGTTCTTGTAAGGCCAAACGGGAGCACAGTAGCACACCCTCTTTGAGTAGACCGGGGTTCAAGCCCCAGACTGCTGAATGCAGTCGATCTGCCAACCCACACTGGACAAGCGTGGCAGATTATGGTCCATTTCTCTCAGCATGAATTGTTGAGGAGGCTTCCATCCTACAGTGGGTTGATAATGGCTGCACTTTACCTTTTTTAAGGCCAAACAATACAAGGTTGGGAATAGCCATGAGATAAAGGTTCCATTGGAGAAGAGACAATCACCAAGTTGTGATCTGAGGTGCCTAAAGGACCTCTAACTTCGACCTGTACTTAGAAGGGTTGTTTATGAGAAAAAGATCAAGCGTGTTGGTTGTACGGTTAGGATTGTCCGGTATTCTTGTAGGTAAATGAATAATCTGTGCAAGGTCATTAGTAATTGGAAAAGCCTCAGCATCTCAACCAGCTGGGTTGGTGTGACTAGAAAACGGAAGCCAGCTGGAGTTGTGAACATTAAAATCACCAAGGAAAATTACCTCAATGTTAGGAAAGTTTGACTGGAGAAAGTCAAGTTGCAAAGAGGAAATAAAAGAGCTTCAAGTGATTAGTGGAGTTGGGAGAACAGTAGAGACAACAGATGAATTTGACACAATGAGGTAGAGAGATTTTAAGCCAGAGAAGATCGAAAAGAGGAGATTCCAAATTACAAAGTCTCTGACAGGGAATATCGGAAAGGACATGTGCACAAGTACCATCTTTGAGGCAAAAGGAATCATACAGCGAATAATTTGAGCAACTGAGATGAGCAGTAGTTGAATCAACGGATAACTGAGATTCTGTCAGAAAAAGTACATGGGGTTTGGCAGACTGCAAGTGGAAAAGGACATCGCTGAGATTACAATTCAGACCACGTATATTTGTGAAATGAATTAGGAACTGTTTGGGAGGTTTAGATCTTTTCTCAGATAAGCTTTCTCTATTAGTTTGACAATTCGTGGTGTATTCAATAGGAAGAAAAAGTGGGTGGGACATGCTGCATGAAGTAATGAAATTTTTGGATATGGCATATACATGGTAAGAATATACCCAGATCCTTGACATAACATGGCCTCGACAATGGCCCTCGCATAAACACTACTTGGACTCCCTCCAGTCACTATCTGGCAGAGTAGAGGTAGCAAGATTATACCATAGCTGATCCGGAAGCCTCCTAGAGAGTTACCAATAGATTCGATCCGGTGTACTAACTAGCAGCTGGCCTGCGAACACTGTTTTAGAGCTGTACCCTCAAAATGTAAGGAAGATTGGATCTTGCCATGATGTTCATCATAACCTCAAACATCATCAATCATACTACATGATGGAAGAGATGGGGAAGGGTTGACTGGAACTTAGCTCTAGAGACTAAACATGGGTTCCACCACTTCAAGCCTCCAATAAGCGAAGTGGTGGTATTTTACCGGTTGATGAGAGTCATCTACCACCTAGTACTGCCTGGTAACATAGAGGGACGGCGTTCCTCCATGTGGTGTGGGTGCCACACCTCGACCTCTGCTTACGTTGGTTCACACCTGGGTGGTCAACCACCATGTGCTTGAGCATGGAGGTTATACCCAGGATTACTAACAGTCCCACCATCGTGAAGGTGCAAGCAGAGGATTTGGCTGTCACAGACTGTCTGGACTTTGCCGAAATTGGGTCCACTTGAGTTCACCCAAATGTCAGTTCCATCAGCATTTTAGACTCCCAGGTAGCAAGTACAGCTTGTCTGGCATATCTGAGAGAATGTCTGGGATAACCTCAATGCACTCGTGGGAAACAGGAGCTTCTCCCCCTTTTCTCAGGCAGTATGGCATAGGATGCTGACACTGGTTACAACTAGTCTGGCTATTGGGGGATGTCAAAAATTGACAAAATTTGCCAAGGCAAAACAATCCTCCCCCCTTCCCCCTGGGCATCCTAGCCTTATAACTATTACACCCTAAAATGCCACAACATTTTCCAACCCAGGGCTGTAGTGGAGGGCATATGCAAGTATACAACATATACCCTCTGGATTTTTTTTTTAGCTGAAAAGCGTATACCCTCTGGATTTTTTTTTAGCTGAGTAGCGTATACCTGCTGGTTTTTGAAAGACTTGAAAAAACAAATATTTACTATATAGTATCTGTGTAGATACACCATAGTTTACCCATAAATTTGAACTATGTATGTAGTGTAAAGGAATCATTTTAATTTGAATAAATAACACTTCTCTAGTAGAGAAGCATTATTTATTCGAAATAGTGCAATACCAGCTCTCTCATTGTGAAGGCACCCACAATATGGGTTACAATTAAAACGATGCCTTACACTACATACGTAGTTCAAATTTATGGGTAAACTGTGGTGTATCTACACTGATACTATATAGTTAATTACCTAAACCCATAAAAAATTGTACCTTGTGCATTTTGTCTCCTAATAAAATATTTACTGAAAATCAAAAAATAAATTTATTAGAATTTGATTCTTAGGCAATACTTATAGTTTTATGTTTAATTATTTTTAATATATATGCTATATACACTGAGTGATCACTGAATTATGACCACCTACCTATTATTTCGTAGGGTCCTTTTGCCCTCAGTACAGCGGCTATCCGACATGGCACTGATTCAACAAGATGTCAGAAGCGTTTGGGAGGTAGGGCTAACCAAGCTGTGTCTAGTGCAATCAGCAATGCAGGTATTAGTGTAGCCAGACACCTGATATGCCTTTCCATAGTATCGCACAAGTGCTCTATGATATCGGGGGAGTTCGGAGGCTAATCGATATGCTGGAAGTCAGAACTGTTCCTCAAATCATTCCTGCACAAGTGCCAAATGGCTCAGCGCACTGTCATCTTGGAAGACACCATCCCCATTCAGGAAAAAGTGTAACATAGTGGGGTGTACACAGTCAGAAAGCAGTTGATGATAGCAGAGAACACTGATAAGTTGTTCCACATGCACCAGGGGTCCCAGTTCTTGCCAGTAAAATGTGTCCCACACCATACAACCGCCTCCACCGGCCTGCTCTTTTGATACCATACATGATGAATGAAGAGCCTCATGTTGTTGACACCAAATCCATACACGACCATCCACAGTGTGGAGTAAATAACGTGACTCATCCGACCAGCACACCTTCTTCCAGTCTTCTAAGGTCCAACTTGCATGCTCTTTGCACCAGGCAAGTCTTTTACGCCAATGAACCTTGATTATGAGAGGATGCTGTAGGAATAGTCTGCTGGTATAGCCCATATGTGTGACTATGCGACACATGGTCATGCCAGATATTGTTCCAGGTTGGCCCATGTTGTATGGGTAGTCAACTCTTCAACAGTGCTGTGCCTGTTCACCATTACAAGTCATCTGACCCGGTCCTCACCTCTAACTTCAAACTTCCGCTGACCTTGGCAGTTTTGCTGTTGGGCCATTGTTTGACAATTTTGACGGCAGTCCCGGTACACTTTAACTACGGCGGCTCTCGAACACCCCACCAGTTCAGTCGTTTGGGAAATCAAGGCACCAGCTTGTCGTGCACCCACAATCTGCCCTTTATCAAAGTCCGATAAATCCTTCCTTTTACCCATCACACTCGGAATTTTATTTTGTGAAAAACAAATAAAGGGAATGTGAAAACCATCAAGCAAAACTGCTGATGATTGAATTAGTGGCTGCAGAGTCCTCTGAAAGCTGCAGGACACTTAATAATTATAATTACAATAGCATCTGTCAGGAACCAATTCAGTTGAACCTATTTGCAGCCTGCAATCTTGTTTGCGATATACAAACAAACAAACACACAAACAAGTAGACCGTTTGTGTGAAACACTATCAAGAGATGGTTTGTGTGAGAATAAAGGGAACCTGAAAACCATAAAACAAAAATGTGGACACTTGAAATAGTGGCTTTTAGTTACAATTTGTGCAGCCAGATATATTGCCCATTTAATTATTTTGAAAATTTTAGTGATTTATTTTCACCGTGTACCACCTAACAAGTATCACATTAGTTGATGTGGTTTTTCGTGTTATGTCTATTTGACATAAATTTATTGAATCCAGAGGGGTGACCGGGGATCAAAACATCCCCGGTCAACCCCCTGGATTCAACACTGCTACCCATATGCAGTACTTTGCATTTGTCAACATTAAACTTCAGTTGCCACCTTTCAGCACATCAGCCCAACTTTTCTAGATTCTGTTGCAGCAGTGTACCATCATTACCGTCATTAACAAGTCTGCCAACATTTGTATCATCTGAAAACTTGGACGTTAAATCTGACATACCTTCATCAATATCATTGATAAATATACAAAACAACAATGGGCTCAACAATGAACCCTGAGGAACCCAACTAATAACATTAATCCACAAATTACCACTATCTTCTCCCGCTCAACCATCCTTTTATCCATTATAGCAACTTGCACTTAATGACATACTGCCCAATTTGTTCAGTCGTCTTCCATGTGCAACAGTATAAAGAGCTTTCCTGAAATTCAAGTATATGACATCAAAATTATTTTTTGCATCAAGTTCCTTTGTTTTCTTTTTTTTTTTTTTTTTTTTTGGTAGTTGTTGGCGCATAGGCTTCTGTGGCCATAATGCACCTCCCAAGGTTTTTGCAATACTTTGATCCAAGCCCGAGACGGGAATTGAACCTGCGACCTTTGGGTTGCCAGGCAAGCACTTTACCCACCCGGCTAGCCCGGTCGGCAAGTTCCTTTGTGACCACATTGTAGTATCCAATAAAATTGGTCTGAACTATAACTGCAGTCTTGTCTAGATGATCCTGCATTGCTTCTTTAACCTGCAACTCCATTATTTTCCCCAGCACACTAGTTAAACTAACAGGTCTGTAATTATTCATGTCACCCTTTGATCCCCTTGTGAATTTGGGATACACTTGCACATCTTCAGTCTGTGGGATAAACTTTCACATCTCAAGTCCTCCTCGGAGTCCAACGATGCTCTCATAATTATGGCTAAGGGTTTAGCATTAGCATTAGTAGAGGCACATGATGCAAGAAAGCAAGCTTATGCAGCATCAGCCAAAAAAAAAAAAAAAAAACTTCCACTTCACCCCTCCGTTCATTCGAAATACCTGTCCAGCTGCGCCTTAAATTTATTTAGGCTATCAACTTCCACAACAACGGATGGAAGTCTGTTCCACCAACCAATTACCCGCTGGCTAAAGGCAAATTTCTACACATCTATCCTACATCTGTCTTTCCTCAATTTGAATTTATGCCCTCACAGGTGATTATTCTAAGCAAGAGGCAGGATCCCATCAGCATTGAGCATGCTCAAACCATTCAAGGCTTTATACACCTCTATCAGATCACCTCGCTGGTGCCTAGTCTCCAGACACTGTAATTTGCAAGCCTTTCTTCGTAAGAGCAATCCTTTGTTCCATTCACTAATCTTGTTGCCCTTCTCTGTACTTGTTCCAGGAACTCTACATCCTTCTTGAAATGAGGCCTCCAGACCTGTATACAGTACTCAAGGTGTGGCCTGACCATTGCCTTATACAAGGGAATAATCACCTCCTTATCCCTGCTAGAAACATTCCTGTATATCATTGACAAGACACCATGAGCTACTCTTGCAGCCCATCTGCACTGCTCAGAGAACTTCATATCTACCTGCACTATTACCCCCAGGTCCTTTTCATTCTCTACCACTGTCAGTGTAGTACCACAGAGTTGATACGTTGCTCTGGGGTTGCTGTTTCCCATATGTAGTACTTTACATTTGTCAATGTTAAACTTCATTTGCCACCTCTCAGCCCATCTGCTCAACCTTTCCAGATCCTGTTGCAGCAGCATAGCGTCAGTAGTGTCCTTAACAACCTTTGTATCATCTGCAAACTTGGACATTAAGCTTGATATACCATCATCAATATTATTTATAAATACAGAAAACAATAATGGACCCAACACTGAACCCTGAGGGACTCCACTAATAACATTAGTACACGATGAGAGTGTCCATTGATTCCCACTCTCTGTCTTCTCTCCCTCAACAACCCATTTATCCATAGCAGCAATTTGCCTCCAATGCCAGACTGTTCCAATTTGTGTAGCAGTCTTCCCTGTGCAACAGTATCAAAAGCCTTTCTAAGATCCAAGTATATAATATCAAAGTTATTCCCTGCATCCAGTTCTTTTGTGACTGCATCATAGTACCCAATCAAATTGGTCAGGCAAGACTTCCCCTTAACAAAACCATGCTGTGTCCGAGCTATAACTGAAATCTTGTCTAGATGATCCTGCAGTGCTTCTTTAACCAGTGCCTCCATTAATTTTCCTGGAACAGAAGTTAAACTCACAGGTCTATAATTACTTGTGTCAGCCTTTGATCCTGCTTTGTGAATTGGGGTCACATTTGCACATCTGCAGTCTATGGGTACCTCCCCTGAGTCCAAGGAAGCTCTCATAATTATAGCTAAAGGTTTGCTTACTTCCTTTGCTGCCTCTTTTAATATAACCGGATAGATCCCATCCACCCCAGGTGCCTTTCCTGTGTTTACCTTCAACAATTTCTCCTCCACTTTATTCTCAGTTATTACAAGATTATCTAGCTTACTGCCAGAGTTGAATATACCTCTGGCATTCCCCTCGCTGAATAACTCCTCATGTGTGAATGTCGATGCAAAATATTCATTTAGTTTGTTAGCTACCTGAGCAGGATCATCAACAGTTGAACCATCGATATCAAGTGGACCAATCTGATTCATCCTCTTCCTTCTAGAGTTTGCATAAGTAAAGAACGCTTTGCTGTTTTTCTTTGCATCCCTTGCCATAGATTTCTCGTAATCTGCCTTTGCCTGCCTAACCTCCTTTGTAACTTGGTTACAGATCCACTTATATCTATCATAGGATTCTGTGTCACGTGTTAATTTATATGTATCCCATGCATATTTCTTCTCTGCCATATGTCTCATTAGTTCATCTGACATCCATTTAGACCTAAACCTTGAACAATACTTCTTAGTTGGTATGTAAAGCCTAGTAGCTTCCAAGATAAGTTCTTTGAATGCTTCCCATTTTGAATTTGCTGTTGGTAACATCATCAGTTGGTCCCACTTTATAGAATTTAAATACTGTCTCAGACCATCGTAGTCACCTTTACGAAAGCAATAACCCTACCCTCTACCCCTCATGGTAGTTACCTCTTTGAATAAATCCCACCTCAGCACACTGTGATCACTGCCACCTAGTGGTTCCTCTATCAGCAGATTCTTAATGCATGAAGAATCACTACTGATAATCAAATCAAGAGTATTACTCCCTCTAGTTGCCTCCCGAACATGCTGATGTAGAAAACAATCATCCAATAAATCCACAAAAGCCTTGCTAGTGTGTGAGTGACCAACCCACAAATTCCAGTCAATATCTGGGAAATTAAAATCCCCCCATTATAAGACTCTCTGATTTACTGGCCCACTCTATTTCTCTGTACAGTTTCTTATTATACTCATCAGAGTCATTAGGCCTATAGCACACTCCTACTCTCAATTTTGATCTCCCAATGCGTATGTCACACCAAACTGACTCGACACTGCACTGTCCAGCGATGTCGACTGGCTTCACTTCCTTGGATTTTATGTGTTTCTTAACTAATAGCATAACTCCTCCTCCCTTACTATCCTTCTATCCTTTCTGTAGACGTTGTACTACCCATATTCCAGCTGTGCATTCCTCATATCTGTGTGACCCCACATCTCTGATATCGCAACAATATCCGCCTTTGATGCTTTGAGCAATACCTCAAATTCATTAAATTTATTTTAAATTCCTAGCACTGGTGTACACGCAAGTATACATGCACCTGTTCTTTTTCTTAGCTACCCTAACACAACCCATGTGTTTACTTGTACTGCAATGACTCCCAGCAGTCTCTGAAATATCCTGCATCTTGTTTTCCTGGCTTCTGCTCATTCCAATAGAAGCAGTGCAAGAATCACTTTCACCTCTGTCAGTGGCTACTGTTAATCTATTAATCCATGTATCCCCACAAGCTAGCAGTCTTCCGACCCACCTAACACTGTCTCGATAGCATCAGCAAATATTCTTGCACCCTTTCTATTTAAGGGTTTGCTTACTTCCTTTGCCCTTAATATAACTGGATAGATCCCATCCACCCCAGGTGCCTTTCTTATGTTTAACTTCTACAATTTTTCTTCCAATTTGTTCTCAGTTATTACAAAATCATTTAGCTCCCTGTTAGTTCGATAAACGTTTGGCCTCCAGAAGTTTATCAAACTCATTTGTGAATATAGATGCAAAATACACATTCAGTTTGTCAGCTACTGCATACTTTGTCAAAGATTTCTTGTAATCCGCCCTTGCTTGCCTGGCCTCCTTTGTGAATTGAATACAGACTAGCTTATATCTACCATATTTACATCCAAACAATTATGCTTAAGGAGAAAAAAAAATGCTTAGCAATAAAAATGCGAGTATAAGAAGTTGTATATTTCTTATAAGTAGTGCATAAGTAACAATTATAATGATAAAAATCACAATTCTCCTGTCTATAAGGATAATCCAAAGATGTGGTAATTGAAATGAAGTTAAACTTTGAATTATTTCAATTACTTTTTTTCTCAAGGAAAATTTAACTATTTATATACTTAAACAGGTTTTTTTTTTTTTTTTTTTTGGAAGCATTAGCAACTAAGGCCATATTGCTCCGGGGATATGTGGTGGTCATTCCGTTAGCTCTCCACATCCTCCGTATTTGGTGGTCACGGGCTTGAACCCTGGTCTAATCAAGAAGCGTGTGCTGCTCCTGCCCACCTGGCTATGGAGGTGCCACTTAAACAGGAGACTGATTAATGATTAAACAACTTCACTCACTTAACATGCTTTTTCCATGACAAGATGAATAATTTTGGTTTTTAGGAGCATTAGCAACTAAGGCCATATTGCTCTGTTGATATGCGGTAATCAAGGAGTGTGTGCTACCTACTGCTGCTCCTGCCCACGGAGGTGCCTTCTCTCTCTCTCTCTCTCTCTCTCTCTCTCTCTCTCTCTCTGTGTGTGTGTGTGTGTGTGTGTGTGAGAGAGAGAGAGAGAGAGAGAGAGAGAGAGAGAGAGAGAGAGAGAGAGAGAGAGAGAGATATGAAACAATGAATTATGTACATATATATATATATGTATATTTTTTGTTTTTTTTTAATTATTAAATTGACAAAATTATTGAATTCATATAAACTGAGATTTTCTACCTGAGGTTGTGACTTGAGAATTTCCAGTAGGACTAACTGGATACTAGGGGCACGACCAAGGGATGGATGTTGAAAAAGAAGCTGGACCTGAATATTTATAAAAATAAATCAGAATGTTTTTCATAATAATATCATATGAAAAACCTTAAAAGTTTTTTTTTTTTTTTTTTTCATTATTTAATTATTTATATATTTACTAATGCAAAGCATAGGAATGGGATGGTGCACTATTCCATTTTAAAATGCTTATTGCAGGGATAAATTTGAATAATTCTCATTGAATTCATTTATTTTATTTTTTTATTTTTTCTGATCAATGCAACACTCTTAGTTCTGCAAAATTAAAAATATTATAATCAATGTTTTTTGATTTATAACCTAAGTAGCAGGTTATAAAATAAAAAACTTTTATATTTATTTTTTCCTGGTTGCCAAAATATAACAACTTTGAAAATAAATTGGTACAAGAAAGGGCTTAACTTATGTTCCAAAAGTTCATTCTTAAATTAGTTCTTTGAAACTTAAATGCATTATTTCACAGAAACAATGTAAGCATTACTAATTTATGGGAAGTATGTGTAATAAATGCATGCTCTGATATTAACTAATCTAGTTATTTACAACTTGTCCTCAAATAAACAGAATGAATTAATTTGTAAGAATGGATATTACACAGATATTAGTAGTAGTAGTAGTGGCATGTGATGCAAGAAAGCAAGTGTATGAGCTTATGCAGCATCAGTCAAAAATAAAAAAAAAAAATTAAAAAAAAAAATCACACCATTCCCTCCAAATGCCTATCCAGTTCCTCCTTAAATTTATTTAACCTATCAACTTCCACAACGACAGATGGACGTTTGTTCCAGCAATTAACCACCCGCTGGCTAAAGGCAAATTTCCGCACGTCTATTCTACATCTGTCTTTTCTTAATTTGAATTTATGCGCCCTTAGGTTCGTAATCTGAACAAGTGGAAGGATCCCATCAGAATTCAGCGTGCTCAACCCATTCAAAACCTTGTACACCTCAATCAGATCACCACACAGGTGCCTAGTCTCCAGCCAGTGCAATTTGCAGAACTTAAGCCTCACTTGGTAAAAGGATCCCTTCATTCCCCTCACCAATCTTGTTATCCTTCTCTGTAGAAGGGCACCTCCGTAGCCAGGTGGGCAGGAGCAGCAGTGCGTAGCACATGCTTCTTGATTAGACTGGGATTTGAGCCCGTGACCACCAAATATGGAGGATGCGGAAAAGTCAGGGAATGACCACCGCATATCCCCGGAGCAATATGGCCTTAGTTGCTAATGCTCCTAAAAACCAAATAACAACATCTCTATACATGCTCAAGCAAATCTACATCCTTCCTAAAATGAGGCCTCCAGACCTGTATGCAATACTCAAGGCATGGCTGACCATTGCCTTATACAGAGGGACAATCACCTCCTTTTCCGTGCTAGCAAAATTCCTATATATCATTGACAAAACCCCATGACCTGCCCTGGCAGCCTGTCTGCATTGCTCAGAAAACTTCATATCTGACTGCACAATTACTCCCAGGTCTTTTTCATTTTCTACCATAAGTGTAGTACGACATAGTTGGTACGTTTCTCTGGGGTTACTTCTACCCATATGCAGTACTTTGCATTTGTCAAGGTTAAACTTCAGTTGCCACTTCTTAGCCCATCTGCCAAATTTTCTAGATCCTGTTGCAGTTGCACACTGCCATTACTGTCATTAACAACCCTGCCAACCTTTGTATCATTTGCAAACTTCGACACTAAGCCTGATATACCTTCATCAATATCATTGATAAATAAACAAAACAACAGTGGACCCAACACCGAACCCTGTGGGACTCCACTAATAACATTAGTCCACGAAGAGCAGCACCCTCTGTCTTCTCCCACTGAACCATCCTTTTATCCGTTGTAGAAACTTACCCTTAATACCATTCTGCTCCAATTTGTACAATATGTCTTCCATGCGCAACAGTGTCAAAAGCTTTCCTGAAATCCAAATATATGATATCAAAATTATTTTTTGCATCCAGTTCCTTTGCAACCACATCATATTGACAGCCATTTATTTTATTTTTTCCCAAGTAACAAGAGTTTTGTTAACTAAAAAAAAAAAAAAAAAAACCCCAAATCCATGTAATATCATTGAAAATAACTTTTTTGCTATCTCCAAAAAATCTCGACTTAAAAATTTTATCATTTTGACTAAGGACTAATACTAATTGCATTTTGTAATCATGTTTCTTTTCTAATTAAATTGCAATTTTGAAAATAGTGAAGAATGCCATTCTTGTCATTGCATACTTGAACTAATGTGAATACATTCATTATTGAAAACTTTATTTGTGACAATATTTTTCATACTCAAACAGGGTTACAATAGAAATGCACCATGCTGTAAAAAGTACTGTAATATTTATTCAATTTTCTATTTTTACACGAAAATTAAAAAATAGAAAATTTATTCAATTTTCTATTTTTAAATTTAAAATTAAAAGGTCCAGTGACATTAATAACAATATTGCACTATCTGGTATATGAGATATAGTTCTCCTACCTCTGATCTAGGCACTTTGTTCACTGCAATGATTTCTCTCCTCCCTCTCACTCCATAATGTGAATAACCCCATTACTCTCTCTCTCTCTCTCTCTCTCTCTTAGTAAAACTCAAATTATTTGGCTTATTAAATCATTCCCCTCAAAGAGAAATTTTATTTCTACTGATATTCTGCCTTTCGTCATTAAAATTGCTAGTACCTATAAGATATATAATTTAATGTGATATCCTATCATGGTGGCTCCCAATGGATAGGATATTGCAACTGATGACTGGAGCAAACCAGATTTCACTCCTATCAACAAAAAATAAGGAATGATCAACCATCCTGCTAGGTGTCAACAATGCAGGCTGGTGGCAGTGGTAATGGTATGGAATTTTTGTGCAAATTGATACAAGTGAGGCAACTTAGCATTAGTATTAGTAGAGGTATATGATGCAAGAAAGCAAGCTTATGCAGCATCAGCCAAAAAAAAAAAAAAGAAAATTCCACTTCACCCCTCCATTCGTTCGAAATACCTGTCCAGCTGAGCCTTAAATTTATTTAGGCTATCAACTTCCACAACAGGGGATGGAAGTTTGTTCCACCAACCAACTACCTGCTGGCTAAAGGCAAATTTCCCCACATCTATCCTACACCTGTCTTTCCCCAATTTGAATTTATGCCCCCTGAGGTGATTATTCAGAGCAAGAGGAAGAATCCCATTAGCATTGAGCATGCTCAAACCATTCAAGGCTTTATACACCTCTATCAGATCACCTCACCAGTGCCTAGTCTCCAGACACTGTAATTTGCAAAACTTAAGCCTTTCTTTGTAAGAGCAACCCTTTGTTCCATTCACTAATCTTGATATCATATCTTGTTGCCCTTCTCTGTACTCGTTCCAGCAGCTCTAAATCGTTCTTGAAATGAGGCCTCCAGACCTGTATACAGTACTCAAGGTGTGGCCTGACCATTACCTTATACAAGGGAAACTGTTTCCAATCAAGTGCATCACTTCATGGCTACAGTGTATCCATCTGTGAATGAGTTCTTTCAACAGGATAATGCAAAATGTCACAAGGCCAGACTTATACAGAACTGGTTTCAGCAAAACAAGTGAATCACATTTCAGTCCAACAGCACCTATGAGACAGGGTCTTTACAGTAGAGAGCCACAATTGTTAGATTTGCAACTATGAGAAGCAAGCGAGTGAATGTGGCATGCTTTTGACATGGCTGAGTCCATGCCATGACACATTTTGGGGCTAAAAGGGGATCAACTCACTTATCAGGTAAGTATATCTAATAAGTGGGCACTCAGTGTGATAGATATAAAATAATAATAACTGCTGCATTTCAATTTGTCCCATTTTAGTTAAATTTGGAATGGCCTGAAAAACCTTTCAAAAAAATCCAAATATAAAATCTTTGCAATATTCTGGAGAGTAGGAACCTGCAAGGCGATCTTGAGGCTTTCAAGCTCAATGCTGATAGCTTTTTTTTTTTTTTTTTTTTTGGTAGTTGTTGGTGCATCGGCTTATGTGGCCATAATGCACCTCCCAAGGTTTTTGCAGTACTTTGATCCAAGCCCAAAACGGGATTCGAACCCGCGACCTTTGAGTTGCCAGGCAGGCACTTTACCTACCCGGCTAGCCCGGTCGGCCAATGCTGATAGCAATCTTTCTCTTGCTTAGACTACACGTGGGGTGGGGGGGACAAATTCAAATTGACTAGAAAAATTATTGGAGGGGATGAACAGGTGATGGTGAAGTTTTTTTTGTTTTTTTTTTTAATAATGTTTTATAAACTTGCATTCTTGTATCATTTGCCACTACTAATACCTAACGGGAGCCAAGCTATAAGATGTGGATAATAAATATAGCTAAGGTAGACAGACAGCCAAAAATGGACACAGTGAAGACAACAGCACTTTACACAAATGCACCTAAAAAATGGATATCAAACTGACATAATCTTACCAAATATTAAGCTCTGCTTTTGATATTGTCAAAACCTTTTATCTTCCATCCCACATAAAATATGTGTAATTCTTTTTTGATTAACTAACCTACTTTCTTATTGAACATGATCAAATGAAGTGCATTAAATGTTATATTAAAGTGTTAATATCTTATTTGGAATATATAATTTTTATGTATTCCAAACGAGAACTTTCTTTTCAAGACGAGAACTGCTTTAGCAATTCTTCAGCCTTTACCACAAAAGTGAGCACTTGTGATTGTTTATACAGTACAAAAATGTTTTCCTCAGACATTGAAAGAAATCCTTGAACTCTCAATATAGTTTATGAGAGACAATATCAATTTGCTAATGGTGTACGGGATCTATCCAGTTATATTAAGGAAGGCAGCAAAGGAAGTAAGAAAACCCTTAGCCATAATTATGAGAGCTTCCTTGGACTCAGGGGAGGTCCCCATGGACTGGAGGTATGCAAATGTATCACCAATTTACAAAGGGGGTTCAAAAGGGGACACAAGTAACTATAGACCTGTTAGTATAACTTGTGTTCTGGGGAAAATAATGGAGTCACTGGTTAAAGAAGCATTGGAGGATCATCTAGACAAGTAATACTTAAGTATACATGGGTTTGTTAAAGGGAGATCTTGTTTGACCAATTTGATTGGATACTATGATGTGGTCACAAAGGAACTGGATGCAAAAAATTATTTTTAAATTGTATATTTCAATTTCAGGAAAGCTTTTGATACTGTTGCACATGGAAGACTGCTGTAAAAATTGGAGCAGTATGGCATTAAGGGTAAGTTGCTACAATGGATAAAGGGATGGTTGAGTGGGAGACGACAGAGAGAGTGGTAATCAATGAACACTGCTCTTCGTGGACGAATGTTATTAGTGGAGTTCCCCAGGGTTCGGTGCTGGGCCCATTGTTGTTTTGTGTATTCATCAATGATATTAATGAAGGTGTGTTGTTGTTTGGTTTTTTTAGGAGCATTAGCAACTAAGGCCATATTGCTCCGGGATATGCGGTGGTCATTCCCTGACCTGTCCGCATCCTCCATATTTGGTGGTGACGTGTTCGAACCCCGGTCTAATCAAGAAGCGTGTGCTATGCACTGCTGCTCCTTCCCACCTGCCTACAGAGTCGCCATTAATGAAGGTATATCAGGCTTAATGTCCAAGTTTGCAGATGATTCAAATATTGGTAGGGTTGTTAACGACAGTAAAGACAGTATACTACTCCAACCGGATCTAGATAAGTTGGAGAAATAGGTTGAGAAGCGGCAACTGAAGTTTAACATTGACAAATGCAAAGTACTGCATATGGGTAGCAATGACCCAAGAGAAACGTACCAAGCGTGTTGGTACATTTCAGTTACCAATTGTGTGTTGGTAACAGTTCACTGAGCAGTGCAGATGTGCTGCCAGGGCAGGTCATGGAGTCTTGTCAATGATATATAGGAATTTTGCTAGCAGGGACAGGGAGGTGATTATCCCGTTGTACAAAGCAATGGTCAGGCCACACCTTGAGTACTGTGTACAGGTCTGGAGGGCTCATTTTAGGATGGATGTAGAGTTTCTGGAACGAGTACAAAGAAGGGTAACAAGATTGGTAAAGGGAACAAAGGGGTGATGTTATCAAGAAAGGCTTAAGTTCTGCATGTGCCTACTCTCCAGCACCTGGAGAGTAGGCACATGCAAGGTGATTTGATTGAGATGTATAAGGCCTTGAATGGATTGAGCAAGCTGAATGCTGATGGGATTCTTCCTCTTGCTCAGATTAAGAACCTGAGGGGGCACACAGTCAAATTGAGGAAAGACAGTTGTAGAATAGATGTGTGGAAATTTGCCTTTAGCCAGCAGGTAGTTGATTGGTGGAACAGACTTCCTTAAATAAATTTAAGGCTGAGCTGGACAGGCATTTGGAACGAATGGAGGGGTGAAATGAGAGGGTGTTTTTTTTTTTGGTTGATGCTGCATAAGCTTGCTTTCTTGCCTCGTATACCTCTACTAATGCTCTTGTCAATTCTGATGATTTAATTTGTTAATTTGATACAACTCATTTGCTTCTTCAACTAAACATCTCTCTCACACTGGCTGACATTCCTGAGAGAAATTACCTTCTTTATTTTCAATAGGTATCCTTCATCCTTTTTGTAAAAGGAGGCTTTCTTTCTTACTGACTCTGTAATGTTAATCCATAGTTTGTATAAATGAGTTATTTCACAAGATGCTTAATTAAATGTATGTAATGCTGTAGTTATTTTTGATTTTATAATGAAATTTTGTTAGTATATTCATGCTTAGCAAGTTTTTCCACAATAATAAGATGATTTACAAAATATATATGTACAGAGGTTTTGTTTACCATGGTTATGAATTCTGCTTATCATGCTTAAATTTCCTCATGGAATTTCTCCACTTTTTTCTTAATACCTAGAAAACGCACCAACTTCTGTTTTAAATCACCTTTTCAACACTATCTTATTCTACTGGTATTTTCCTTTTTTTCCTTTTTTCATGGTAATTTATCAATATCCTGCCAATTCCTAAAAACAGTAACAAATACCTCCCAATTATCATCCTATAATATCTACTGCCAACTTTTTTATTATCTTTACACCTTCCATGCATTTTTTTTTTTTTTTTTTTTTTTTTTTTTTTGTGTACTGATCTCAAATTAGAACTTGTGCATTACAAGAAAAATTTGAGTCCCTAAAGAAGTCAGTGCTTATCCTGGAAACAAATGTAACTAGACCCTCCAAGTGATGCACCCCCCCCCCCAAATTGGGCTCCTGGAAAAGAACAGTCAAGTGCATTATTCTGCTTGAAGGTTATCCAGCTTTTGTTAAGGAAACGGGTAACATCTTTTGTAATAAAGATAGGTGGCCCAGAACCAGAGTGTTTTTGCCAGGAGCAACAATTGCGATGTTACCAACATATTGTCAGATTTTAAGGGAGGTAACAAGAGCATTATTATTCATGTGGGGACTAATGACATTAAACACACATGAGTTGACCATTTGTTAGATAAAGTGCCTACAATTCTGCCCAAACATAATAGGAGGGATTATATGCTGAAAGTCTTGTGGATTAACTCAAGACTTGAATCAATCTGCAAGGCTCTGGGGGAGGGATAATTTTTATCAGAATGACCTGCACTTGTAGGTGGAAGGAACCTATTTTATAGAGATGATATTAATTTGAACGAAGGTGGTGCAAAGATTTTTGCCAGTATCATTGAGAATACCTTAAGGGTTCAGTGAAACTGCTAATTAGGGCAGGGGAGAAGGGTAATATAGATTCATGTTTAACTGATCATTTAGGTCAAAGTAATGCTTGAACTCATGCACTCAACTCAAGAATTCTTGTTTGTAGCTGTTGTTGGCAAAATCTTCCAGGAGTAGCAACATTCAAAATAAGGTGGAAGATAAAGCTAGGGAAAGAAGCCTAAATAACTTCAAGGGATGTGTCAGGGTAGTAACTACAGAAGAATACTTAGTCTTAGTTGTGTCTACAGTAATGTCAGGAGTGTTGTCAATAAAATGGCCAAATTTGAACTCCTGATTAGAACAACTAATGCTGACATAATAGGGTTAACAGAAATGAGATGCCACCCAGAAAATGGAGATGATTAATTTTTCTATGGTGTGTATAATATTTAGAAGAGATAGCGAAGATAGAAGGGATGGTGGATCATGCTTCTTATCAAAAGTTGCCCGAGGACAAAAAGAGCTTTTGCTGTGTCTGGTTACATCTGCCATCATAGAATCTGGTGCGAGTCAGTTTGATGCAAAGGTGTAATGAGAATGGGAGTAATCTACAGAACAGAAGATTGTGAAGGGTGTGACAAGAGTCTCTACATGCAGATGGAATGGGCAAGCAAGTGCAATGTCTTATTATGGGTGACTTCACTCTGCCCTGGATTGATTAGAAAAAGTGGGAGGGAACTCACCACAAAGAAAAAAAATTTAAATAAACTAGACTATTATTATTTGTTGGAGAAAATACTAGGTGCTATATGGCATCTATTAATTGGGCAGATTGCAAATTCAGGGTGAATACATTTGAATTATGGAATACCTCTAAAGCAAAAATTACAAATATTGCAGGAGACAGATGCCAAAATAGTAATAGTGGCATGTGATGCAAGAAAGTAAGCGTATGAGCTTATGCAGCATCAGCCAAAAAATAAAATAAAAAGTTTGTCCAGTACTTCCTTAAATTTATTTAACCTATCAACTTTCACAATAAGAAATGGAAGTTTGTTCCAGCAATTAAATACCTGCTGGCTAAAGGCATATTTTTGCACATCTATTCTACATCTGTCTTTCCTCAATTTGAATTTATGCCCCCTTAGGTTAGCAATCTGAACAAGTGGAAGAATCCCATCAGAATTCAGTGTGCTCAACCCATTCAAGGCCCTGCACATCTCAATCAGATCACCTTGCAGGTGCCTAGTCTCCAGCCGCTGCAATTTGCAGCACTTAAGCCTCTCTTGATAAGAAGATCCCTTCATTCCCCTCACCAATCTTGCTGCCCTTCTCTGTACATGCTCAGGAAAATCTACATCCTTCCTAAAATGAGGATTAAAGATCTGTACGCAGTACTCAAGGCGTGGCCTGACCATTGCCTTATACAGAGGGATAATCACCTCCTTTTCCCTGCTAGCAAAATTCCTGTTCCATTCACTAATCTTGTTGCCCTTCTCTGTGGGTTCGAGCATGGGATAGTTATAAACCAAATAACAAACAATAACCCTTCTCTGTACTCGTTCCAGCAGCTCTACATCCTTCTTGAAATGAGACCTCCAGACGTGTATACAGTACTCATGGTGTGGCCTGACCATTGCCTTATACAAGAGAATAATCACCTCCTTATCCCTGCTAGAAAAATTCCTGTATATCATTGACAAGACACCATGAGCTACTCTTGCAGCCCATCTGCACTGCTCAGAGAACTTCATATCTGCCTGCACAATTACCCCCAGGTCCTTTTCATTCTCTACCACTATCAGTGTAGTACCACACTTTTGATGCATTGCTCTGGGGTTACTGTTTCCCATATGTAGTACTTTACATTTGTCAATTAAACTTCATTTGCCACCTCTCAGCCCATCTGCTCAACCTTTCCAGATCCTGTTGCAGCAGCATAGCGTCAGTAGTGTCCTTAACAACCCTGCCAACCTCTTTATTGTCTGCAAACTTGGGCATTAAGCTTGATATATACCATCATCAATATCATTGATCAATAAAATAAAATTAGTCCACAAAAAGCAGCACCCATTGATTACCACCCTCTGTCTTATCCCACTCAACCATCCTTTTATCCATTGTAGCAACTTAGCCTTAATACCATTCTGCTCCAATTTGTACAGTAGTCTTCCATGCGCAACAGTGTAAAAAGCTTTGCTGAAATCCAAGTATATGATATCAAAATTATTTTTTGCATCCAGTTCCTTTGTAACCACATGATAATACTGTATACAATTAAATTTGTCAGACAAGACTTTCCCTTAACAAACCCATGCTGTGTCTGAATTATTGCTGCAGTCTTGTTTAGATGATCCTGCAATGCATCTTTACCCAGTGACTCCATTATTTTAACCAGAACAGAAGTTAAACTAACTGGTCTGTAATTACTCATGTCACCCTTTGTTAACTGGGGATACATTTGCACATCTCCAGTCTGTGGGGACCTCCCCTGAGTCCAAGTATGCTCTCATAATTATGGCTAAGGGTTTGCTGCATCCTTTAATATAATTGGATAGATCCCATCCATCCCAAGTGCCTTTCTTATGTTTAACTTCAACAATTTCTCCTCCAATTTGACTCAGTTATTATAAAATCATTAAGCACCCTGCTACAATTTGATAATCTTCTGGCATTTTCAATCCTTACTAACTCCTCATGTGTGAATGTAGATGCAAAATACCCATTCAGTTTGTTTGCTATCTGAGCAGGATCATCAACGGTCGAACCATCGATATCAAATGGACCAATCAGATTCATCCCCTTCCTTTTAGAGTTTATGTAAGTAAAGAAATCCTTGCTCTTTTTCTTAGCATCCTTTGCCAAAGATTTCTTGTAATCTGCCTTTGCCTGCCTAACCTCCTTTGTGACTTGATTACTGACTAGATATCTGCCATAGGCTTCTGTGTCGCCTGATAATTTATATGCATTCCATGCATTTTTCCTCTCTGCCATGAGTCTCATTAGTTCATTTGACAACCATTTAGACTTAAACCTTGAACAATATTTCTTAATAGATATGAATCTTTTAGCAGCTTCCACAATTAATTTCTTGAATGCTTCCCACTTAGAATTTGCTGTTGGTAACATTATCAGTTGGTCCCACTGTACAGAATTTAAAAACAGTCTGAGACCACTGTAGTCACCTTTACGGAAGCAAAAACCCTTTCCTTTACCCCTGATGGTAATTATATCTTTAAGTAAATCCCACATCAGTACAATGTGATCACTGCCACCTAGTGGTTCCTTTATCTGCAAATTCTTAATACACGAATGATCACTGCTGATAAGCAGATCAAGAGTATTATCCTCTCTGGTTGCCTCTCGAACATGCTGCTGCAGAAAACAGTCATTCAATAAATCCACAAAAGTATTACTAGTGTGTGAGTGACCAACCCACAAGTTCCAGTCAATATCTGGGAAGTTAAAATTCCCTATTATAAGACATTCTGATTTACTAGCTCACTCTATTTCTCTGTACAATTGTTTGTTGTACTCCTTCGATTCATTAGGTCTATAGCACACTCCTACTCTTATTTTTGCTTTCGCAGTGCTTACGTCACACCAAACTGACTCAACAGTGCACTGTTCATCTATATCAACTGGATGCACTTCTTTTGATTTTATGTTTTTCTTAATTACCAGCATAACACCTCCTCCCTTCCTATCCTGTCTATCCTTTCTGTACACATTGTACTCCTCAAATTCCAAAAACCCTTTCCTTTACCCCTGATGGTAATTATATCTTTAAGTAAATCCCACATCAGTACAATGTGATCACTGCCACCTAGTGGTTCCTTTATCTGCAAATTCTTAATACACGAATGATCACTGCTGATAAAAGTAGTGTGTGAGTGACCAACCCACAAGTTCCAGTCAATATCTGGGAAGTTAAAATTCCCTATAATAAGACATTCTGATTTACTAGCCCACTCTATTTCTCTGTACAATTGTTCGTTGTACTCATTTGATTCATTAGGTCTATAGCACACTCCCACTCTTATTTTTGCTTTCACAGTGCTTATGTCACACCAAACTGACTCAACAGTGCACTGTTCATCTATATCAACTGGATGCACTTCTTTTGATTTTTGTTTTTCTTATTTAACAGCATAACACCTCTCCCTTCCTATGCTGTCTATCCTTTCTGTACACATTGTACTCCTCAAAATTCCTATTCTGCATTCCTAATATCTGTGTGTGACACCACGTCTCTGATATCCCAACAATATCTGCCTTTGATGTCTTGACCGACACTTCAAAATCATCAAATTTATTTTCTATACTTCTAGCATTGGTATACATGCACCTGTTCTTATTCTTAGTTACCCTAACATATCCCTGTTTCACGATGACTAGCATCAGTCCCTGAAACCTCCAGCACCCCTCTCTCCAGGCTGCTGCTTATTCTAACAAAAGTAGTGCAAGAATCACCACATCTGCCTGCGGCTACTTTTAACCTTTTAGTCTGTGAATCCCGCCAAGCTAGCAGTTTTCTGACCCACTTAACACTGCCTCGCATATATCGTAGCAAATATTCTTGCACCCTTTCTATTTAAGTGTGTCCCATCCCTGTAGAAGCAGTCTCTCCGTTAACAATGGATGAATGTGGAACTGGTACCGGTCAAACAGAGCAGAAAAAGATAGCATGGGATAGTTATAAAGTGACAAAAATACTGAAGGGTACTCTTACTGAGTCAATGGCATATATATATACCCAGTAATTTTGAAGGAGGCCACCAGGCAGTGTATTGCCTGGTGTATTACCAGTACATAAAGGCAGTTCTAAGAGAGTGGAGTTAGTAACTATAGACCAGTTATTCAGACTTCAGTGTTAGGGAACATCTTAGAGGCAATTAGTAAGAGTGCAATCCAGATTTAAATAAATACAGCATTCTGGAGGAAACGCAACATGATTTTGTTAAGGTAAATTCATATTTTACTAATTCGCAGGCTATTTTGACACAGTTACTCATGAGCTTGGATGTAGGGAACCATTTCACCATGGTATATTTGGATTTTAGCAAAGCGTTTAACTCAGTCCCTCATGAGATATTACTGTATAAGCCAGAACATGTTGGGATTACTGGAAAGGTTCTAAGATGGATTGCTGGATGGCTGCAAGGTAAAGGATTATTATTAAGAGATATTCTTCACATTTGTTTAGTGTCAGAAGTAGAGTTCCCCATGGAT